>NW_006293523.1:55343-92311 GCF_000327345.1 Myotis davidii | reverse complement strand
TATATATATATATATATGCTATGTGTGTTAAAAATTGCAGACTCACAGCCAAGGAATAAAGGATTTCCTTACTTCTATCTCTGTGCTCTGTGTGCCTGCATATGGGGATGAGGAAGCCAGACTCATGAGACTGTTCTGAGCATCTTGAAACTGCTAGCCTAGAGCAGCTGTGTCCTTTACACAAGGGAAGCTTTCCCCTTGTATCCTAATTGGGCATGAAATCTGACTCACCAGCACAAGTTATATTGGAGCCAGGCAACAGAGCAGCTGCCTGGGAAGCCCCTTGAATAACCCACATCCAGTGAATGAAATTGACGTGGGATGAAACATGGGGCACATGTTAACCTGGCAGATGCTACAAGGAATTCAAGTCACCTCAGTTCTCACCACACACTGCAATGAATTGTCCTAGTTTGTTTGTTCTCACAGCTTCTCAAAGACTAGAAGTAGAACAAGAGCCCAGATATTTTTATCCTGATGCTAGATTTAATGACATAATACTGGCACGGTAAGTTATTCTTTTTATACACAAACTCATTGTTAGAGCTTAGAGTGTTCCCAGTGAAGAGTTTGGTCTCGAGTGAATGTGATCCACGGATGATTTGAAGATTGGCATCTCACTAAACCACCTGTGGTTACTGTCTATTACTAGTGAGTCCATTTCAGAAGCCAAGTAAACATTGTGTCCTGAAGTCATAATACCGGAGTGCTGAAAGCCGCAGACTTTGGAATCAGACAGTCCAGGATAGGTTCGGGCCCAGCAATCATCTCTAGGTGGTGCTGGGCAAGTTACTTAACCTCTGATCTTCAGCTGTCTCACCTGAGGTTGCATATTGTTTTTAACATATGGGATTGCTGTGTGAGTTAATTAAAATTGTGAATATAATGTACCTGGTATGTAGAAAGAGCTCAATAATGTTACTTATTAGTATTAAATGGCTTTTTTTTTCATTAAAACAGTCACAAAGTCTAGGTTGGTTTTAGGAATACAGTGGGACAAAAACAAGGGGTCTCCTATATTTAAAAGAAACTATCTCCCCTGCTGAATAAAATTCCAAAATTATCAATTCATTTTTAATATATTTTTCTCTTTCAGCCCATTACAAAGAGGTGGTAATAGGATTGGGCAGGAAGGAAAAAAATATAAATATACTAGAGGCCTGGTACACAAAAATTTGTGCACTCGGGGCGGGGGGGGAAGGGGTAGTCCCTCAGCCTGGCCTGCGCCCGTTCACAGTCCAGGACCCCTTGGGGGATGTCCATCTGTCAACTTCAGCCCACTCCCTAGGGGATCAGGCCTAAGCGTGCAGTCAGACATCCTTCTGGCAGCCAGGTAGCCCTCGGGGGATGTCTGACTAAAGGCTTAGGCCCCCAAGGGATCAGGTCTAAACCGTTAGGTGGACATTCTTAGTACTGCCACGGAGGTAGGAGAGGCTCTTGCTACCACCACTGCACTGGCCAGCCAGCTTCTGAGTGGCACTCCCCATATGGAACTGCACTGACCACCAGAGGGCAGCTCCTGCATTGAGCGTCTGCCCCCTGGTGACCAGTGCGCATCATAGCAACCGGTCACTCTGCCCTTCAGTCAATGTGCATATTAGTCTTTTATTATTATTATATAGGATGTCCCTATTTCCCCCCTTTTGCCCCCTCTACCCAGCTCTTGCCCCCCACTTCTCTCTGGCCATCACCATACTGTTGTCTGTGTCCATGGGTTGTGCATACATTTTCTTTGGCTAATCCCTTCTTTAAATTCACTTTAAAATTTTTATTTTAAATGATAAGTGCTTATAACTGTACTATTATATATTTTCTATTATATCATTTAGAATTAAGATATTTTTTAATTGAACCCTTGTACATTTTAGCATAATGTTACTTAACCCATTTACTTTGTTTTTGTCAATCTTCACTCAGGATACTTTCCCATTGAATTTTAGAGAGAGTGAAGGGAAAGGGAGAGACACATTGATTGGTTGCCTCCTGCACATGCTTTGATAGGAACTGGGGATCAAGCCAGCAACTGAGGTACATGCCCTTGACTGGAATCAAACCTGGGACCCTTCAGTCCACAGGCTAATGATCTATCCACTGAGCAAAACAGGCTGCAGCTTAATTCATTTACTTTTAATCTATATGTGTCTTTATATTTAAAGTGGGTTTTGTTTTGAATTCACCCTCATCATCTGTCTTTTAATTGGTGCATTTATGCCACTGACTTTCAGAGTGCTTACTCATAGAGTTACTACCATATCAGGTGGCTTCTGGGACTCCTGGGGCCAGCCTGCCCTGGATGGCGGTGTGCTGGTGGCTTGCGCTGTTCCGCCCTGCCTGCAGTATGCAAATTAGCCACCATCATTGTTGGTGGTTAATTTGCATATTGTGCTGATTAGTCAATGGGAGGAGTAGCAAAGGTACGGTCAATTACCATGTTTGTCTATTATTAGGTAGGATATAGTACTAGAGGCCCGGTGCACGGATTTGGGATCCCTCAACCTGGTCTGTGCCCTCTCACAATCCGGGACACCTCAAGAGATGTCGGAGAGCTGGTTTCAGTCCGATCCCTGCAGGCGAGGCCAAACGACCCCACTGGTGCATGAATCCGTGCACTGAGCCTGTACTATGCATATAAAATCTTTAGTTAAACTATTCCTGCCCTCCTCCTTCCCCCTTTCCCTCTGAGATTCATCAGTCTGTTCCATGTTTCCATGCCTGTGGTTTCTGCTCCTGCATTGAGTCTTTGCCTCCTGGTGGTCAGTGCGCATCATAGCTACTGGATGGTCAGATGGTCAGACAGTCGGACTGTCGCTTAGACATATATGGATAAATATGTAGTATATATTAGTTTCTAGAGTGTGTAAAATATTTCAGCCCTTAAAATTCATTCACGTAATATAGGCTTCTCTTCTGTAGACTCTAGGTAAAGAAATTGACTAATTTGTATTACAGAGACCTTAAAAAAGAAATTCCATTTCTAAAACATGCTACTTTATTCAGAAGAAAAAGCTTGGACCTTGAGAAAACAGGCTTCAAAATATCTCATGATGTTTAATGAAAATTATTGATTTATATTCCCTTCTGATCTCTAATTAGAGTTAATGCAACTTAATGACCCAGCTTCTCTCAAAATTACTTATGATGATAGAGACACCCTAAGGAGCTGCATATGCTCATTCTGGACACCATGGTAAGAGAGAATATATTCAAGAGACTAAATATTAATGCCTAAACACCAGAATTACAGGGGAATAGGGAATTCTGGTTAGTGTGATATGGAAAGGCAATTCAATTTTTTTCAATAACTGCACTGAAAATCATTTCTATCTTATTAAATACACAGATATACACATACTATATCTTGATATGCTCCATTAATCTTAGTGCTCTAAGGAACCTCAAAGAACATCTAGTCCAATCTCTTGTTTATAGATAAAGAGGCTGAGGCAATGAACAGGTTAAGTAATTGCTGAAGCTCACACAACGACGTCCTACCAAACTACACAGTTCTAGCCCATCTCCTGATACCGTGTTTCTGTTTTGGTTTTTCTTTGAAGACTCCTGATGGTGAAATGCCTCCGTTTTCCAGTTAGGGATTTGACTTATGAACATCCAGGTACTCGGGGCAGACGTGACAGGAGACTGAGCTCAATGGGAAATGCCGGGGTTATAGCCTAATGACTCTCTGATAGTCACTTATTTTATTTGTCTCTTTCCCCTAGAAGTGCAGAGTGTGGGAGAGGGAGGCAGATCCAGTTACATGAAGAGGCGGATAATAAGCTTCTTAATTCAAGCTGAGGTCTGTGGTAATGCACTAATGACCTGTAGGAGTTAATGAGCTCCTAGTTTCTTTCTTTGTTGCATTTTCTTGGGACTGTATGTTATGAGGAAACATCCTCTGTAAATAGATGTTTCCATACACTTAACCAGTTCCTCCCGAGAGGGATCCTTAAACACCGGGGCTCCTGGGACAGTGCACGGGAGCCCAGGAGCAGAGCTGTGGTTTCCATCGCTGTGGAGTGGCCGAGACAGCCCCTCGCTAGCAGTGCCTCCTCTTCTTACCCACCTGCCAGGTCTTCGCATTTCTTGACCACAATCTCAGTAGGTCCTCAACATACACGGAGTCCTCACTTTCACCATTGTCACTTTGTTTCCCTCCTGTCCAACCCCAATGCCACCTCTTTGTCATGGGCTCAAGAGAAAAATAAATTATCATTGCTCTAGCCTTCACAGCAGCATGATGGTCCTGCCTAATTTGGAAACTGCTCACCTCAGAAAACGGGCCCAGAGTGAAGCCAGTGTACACAGGTAAGAAAGAAGAACAATATTGGCATGAATTATAGATAAGGGACCATCAACAATGATACCATGTGGCGGATAAAGTAATTACTGCTAATGGTTTACTCAGAAATGAGTGTGCGCACACACACACACACACACACACACACACACACACCACTTCACATACGCTTACACGTAAAAGGATTTGTTTAAACCCAGTTGCTCTTTACTCCATTACAGATTTTTAAAGCAAAACAGAGACCAAAAACTGCCTTCATTGATATGATCAATATAATCTCGCATGGATAAATATTAAGGCGTCACTTCTAAAATTTAAGAGAATTTTCTTGTTGTTAGAATGATATACTTACAACAAACAAACTTCTTACACACATAACTACTAAAAGTATTCAGGCTTAGGGCCATCTATATGCATATTCTACTTTTCAAATGCCTGCCCTCGGGAAATTCTCCTAGTCCTTTTGAGTAACTTATCATAAAATTATTTTCCCTCTTCTTGTCATTCATTAACAAGCTTCATAAGCGAATGACAGTCCTCCTAAATTAAGTACTGTATACTTCAGGCTAATTTTATGTTTCTTATCACAATAGCAGGGCAGTATTAGCAGCCTATTATTTTGTCAGGTTTCTCATTTAGCAAAGCAGCTTCAATTTATTAACAGTGAGGAGTGTGCATGAATCAATATGTTTCATTGGGCAATGTGTCATTTGTTAATCGGATATTGATGAGATTATTGACGCACAGCTAATTAATCTCAAGCCCAGTGCTAGCCTTCATATGTTTCCTTAATTATGTCCTTCATCTTAGTCTCCTGGCTTTAGCACCAGACGCAGGACTGCAGACAGTGAGCGAGGTAAGCTGTCAGAGGTTCTTTTCACACATTTACAATCCCTTGGCAGTGAAATTATTTTCTTAGTTGTAAATAGGTATCAAAGAGATATTTAATAACATTTGGCAGCAGATTGATATTGATTGGAGTGGGCTTGCTTCAAATCCAGCAGTCACAGATTTTTGCCTTAGAAGGGGACTATTAAAAAAGAAAATGCTTAATTAGTGTTAAATAATTGCATAAGTCAGTTGTCATCTGCTGTCTAGAATTTTAAAATTACCCTTCTAAGGACATCGTGTGTGTACCCTTGCTGGGATATTTCAGATAGTTTCATTTTGATTTTTCACCTTAACTCTTCATTGTCACCTTTCTTAGCCATGGGCAGTTTTCATGGGAATGAAGAATTCAGAGGGACTCAGGCCCTTTGTAATTTTAAAAAATGAATTCAGCCAAAATTTATTAATCCAATTATAGCCCCACTGTCTGTACCTGTAAGTCCGTAAATCTAACAACAACAAAAATCTTTACATTAAATTACTCCCTCTCCCACTTGATTTGTCTTCCTGAACTTCTAAACCAAAGTGGGAAGAGTAAGCTTTAGTCCCCTTCATTATCTCAATCACTCTTTTACATGTGACAACCACTCTGGGCCTTAATTTAGTCATCTGTAAAATGGGACTTGATTAACTCACAAGGCTGTTGTGAGGACATATACCAGTAAGATATGTGAGGACACTTAGGATTTCTAGGATGGGATCTGATGACTAGGCATGACTTGTTTTGGTGTAAGTATTATTTACAAGCATTACAAAGTTTATTTCAAACCTATTTGAGGAACATAATAAATATATGCTAAATAGCTTGTTCTATATCTGCCCATTCATGACTGCTTCAGTAAAGTCACATGGCAAACTGTAGCAAGGAGAGATCGAGTTGATGTCAGGACTCTCCCTCACTAATGGTTTTCTCATATCTAAGATGAGAGAAAGAGTAGTTCACCATGAAACTCCTTTAGCTCGTTAACAAATCTAGGACATCGTTTCCTAGAAATATGGATTTTAATAAGGAGCCATTGTTGAAAACAATGTATTTCTCTGTTTTCAATAGCCTTGTAAATAAAGGGGCCTCTGAACAATTACAATTTAAAATCCAGAGTTAGACTTCAATGCAGTGCACTTCTTGGCCAGTTCCCTCACCATAGATATTAGATAGTGTCCACTTTTTCTTAACTTACACATTACCTTTGAGTCAAATAGGGAGCAATTTCAATGCTTTCATGATTTTTTTAACCAGAAAACTTTCTCCCTTTCCATAATGTATACATTATGAGAGTATCAAGGTGATTTAAAAAGAAAAGAAATGATGAAGATTATGAAAAAGAAGGAAGATGAGCCCCATTGATAGCTGACCAGAAATTTTCCCTTCTTTAGTACTACATGAAACAGAATTTTAAAGATATTAATTGGTTACATTGATGGCACTGGAGTGTTTACTAATGGTGCAACTATAGAGTCTGCATATAGAACTAAGTGGCTATCAAAACTTTACTTACATGCTCTTCTCTCCAGCAAAGAGTCCTACACATAGTAGGTGTTAATTTAAGGGGTTTTTAATTGGTTATGTCTATGTGGACATCTGAATAAATATTGTCATTCATATAAGAATGTAATAGTCAGCAAATTGAAAGCAAGGACATTCATATAGATCTGGGTGAAGAGAGAGAGATAATCAGTGTCATGACCACAGGTTTAATATCTTTGTATTAACATAATAGTGTTGGGCACAAAGCCAATCTGATAGTTCACCCCTTCAATGCTAGTGTTTCCTAAGCTTCTCAAAGTTCCCACTGTGGTCTGCTTTTTCCCACTACATAGTCCCTAAGAGTGACTTGATTCATAACTTAGCTTCAAAGGTTTTCTATATGTTCATGACATTCAAACCCATATTTCCAGAAATGACTCGTCTGTGGAATACCACACTTATGTTTTCATCTTACTCTAGAAAATGTCTGCTTAGATATTTCATGCATAAGCACCTCAAAATTCTTCTCACTCGTCTTTAAATTAATCACCAACTACTGTCTGAATCTTAACTACCTCTCAAATCCTTTTACTTCCCTCTCTCATCAGTCAACACCTTGCATTATCCCTCCTTCACTTTCTGCCTAGATTACTGGGCAGGCTCCTAAACTTTTCACTGCTTCCAGTCATGTCCCAAGTCCCCTACCTATGTCACAAGCCCTCTGTGGACTCCCTAATATAGGTTGCTTCTCCTGCACCTAAAATGCTATGTGGCTTCCTATTATCCCTGGAATAAAATCCAAATTTCTTATCTCCATAGATGATACCATGGTTACTCTTATCTTTCCACTTTCATCTTCCTTCTTTGAACTCTAATTCACAATCATGCAGAATGTCTTTCCATTTCTTGTGTTCCCCTAGTTTCCCAACCATACTGTTCTGTCTAGAATGCTCACCATTTTGACTCAGATCACCCCTGCTTCTTTATGCTCTTGAGATCATTTAGCTCCATTGTGTCTGGTAGAAATACTACATAATGGCATCTAGTATGTGTTCGGTGACATCATGTTTGTAGCTTTAAAAAGACTATAATGAAAATATTTCCACTACAAAATCAATGAATGGTATAAATCAGGGTTTTCCTTTTCTTTTCTGTTGGAGGAAAGATTAACCATTTTTATCTGCACACCACTGCTTTGACTAATTGTACTACCTGGCCCAGACATATGGCCTTGTTTACAGTCTGCCCATTGCCTCTATCTGCCCTTCCCTTAATTCTCCACACTTCTCCAGGACTACTTTTTCTAAAATATAATCAAACCACTTATGTGCTTAAAGCTTTACAATGCTGCTCAGTACTACATATACAAGATCTTACTCCTAGTCATCCTATATAATAAAGAGGTAATATGCAAATTGACCCTCACACCCTTGTGTCAAAAGATGGCCACTCCCACATTGTCACAAGATGGCCACCCCATGTCATCACACAATGGCCACCCCCACATCATCACAAGATGGCCACCACAAGATGGCCACATGCCATGTCATCACAAGATGGCCACCCCTACATTGTCACATGATGGCCAGCAGGGGAGAGCAGTTGGGGGCAACCAGGCCTGCAAGGGAGGGCAGTTGGGGGGACCAGGCCTACAGGGGATGGCAGTTAGGGGTGATCGGGCCGGCAGGGGAGGGAAGTTGGGGGTGATCAGGCAAGCAGGGGAGCAGTTAGGTGTCAATCAAGCCAGCAAGGGAGCATTTAGGGGGTGATCAGGTTGACAGGCAGAAGCAGTTAGGGGCAATCAGGCAGGAAGGCAGGGGAATGGTTAGGAGCCAGCACTCCTGGATTGTGAAAGGGATGTCTGACTGCCGGTTTAGCTAAACTGGCAGTCGGACATCCCCCAAGGGGTTCCAGATTGGAGAGGGTACAGGCTGGGCTGAAGGACACCCCCCACCACCAGTGCACGAATTTCATGCACCGGACCTCTAGTGGTTAATAAGACTCTTCAATGATCCACCCTGACTTTCAAACCTCCTTTTTCCCATCACTCACTTGCATATATGCAAGGCTCTTGCAATTGTGAATTTTATAACCTCTTCCCACGTTGTTCCTTCTAGCTAGACTGCACTCAACTACCTTGTGCACTTAACAAACTCCTAGACATCATTTCAGACTCTATTCAAATATCAGATATGTTGTGTTCTCTGATTTCTGTTGATATGTTAACTGACTTCTCCAGGCAGAATGATTTCTTCTCATGTGCCTCCACCATCATCATGTGAACATAATAATCACAGCACATACAATATTACTATATTTGTGGGTTTTCATGTGTCTCCTTCACTTCACTGACTCCCTCAAGGGCAGTGACAAGGTGGCTATCACCAGATTTGTTATACGGTGACTGTTGAAGAAATGTTGGAAGAAAGGAGGGAAGGAGGAAAGGAAGGAAAAAAGGAAGGAAGGAAGGAAGGAAGGAAGGAAGGAAGGAAGGAAGGAAGGAAGGGAGGAAGGAAGGGAGGGAAGAAGGAAGGAAGGAAAAAGAGAAGAGGAGGGAGGGAGGCAAAAGGAGATAGAAAGAAAGAAGTGAAGGAAGGGTGGCAGATAAATGAGGCTGCAACCATTTATGAAGAAAATGAGTTCTTCAACCACAAACATCATGCATGTGACAGTAGTAGCACAGTGGCCAAAACATTAGTGAGTTATCAAAATAGATATTATCCGAGGACATTCCCAAGAGTTCTTAGAGGAGTAATGCCCTCTCCCCACATGTTTTTATGAAGATTAAATCAGATTTAAAGCAGACACAAGAATCTCAAGGAAAAACCACAGTCATAGAATGCAACATACATCTTGAGGCATGTATACAAAAAAAGGAAATACAGTCATACCTACCTTGCTTATTGACAGCAGAAAATTTATGTACAATTGTATAGTAGTTTCAGGTTGTTTAATAAAATTGCCTTCTTCTCCATGGCTGTTGTGTTCTTCAATCTCAGGCAACAGCAGTGTAAATTCTAATATAAGGCAGATTCTTCAGTAAAAGACACAATTCACTATACAATAGGTGTTCTTGTTGCCCTATGCTGTTTCATTTCTTTCCTTTGCTGACCCTGCCAGATTGGCAGATTCTCTCTGCCAGTCTGGTACCCTGATTTCACTATCATTCCAAATACTTGCTTCTTATCAAGATGTATAGCCAATCTGTTAATCGCCTTCATTAAAAAAAAATGTGATTATCAGAAGTTCCAAGTCTTCTGTAGTTTCACTGGTCAGTTGACAGGGAACATAAAACATTAAGAAGAAAGGTATTCAAGGAATGCCATTTAGGTATGCTTTGTGGTTCATCCTGACCCTAGCAAAGACATCAAAGGTTGTATAATAAAATCAGGCTTGTAAATCCACTACTGAGAAAATCAGAAACTGACCTCAGAGGAAAACCAGTCACAGATCTATTCTCTCCAAGACCTTCAAAAATCCCAGTGAGATATTCTACAAACCATCTACAGACTTTCTTGCAGAGCTTGTCATTCATTCTCAGCTAACACCATGCAAAGGACATGTGGAAAGTAGAATGAGTCCCTGAATATATATGGTAAATCTAGAAATGGTAGATGGTCAGGATGAATCTAATTCAAATCACAAATGGCTTTTGTATTTACCATGAGAGGAAAGAAATTATGGTTATATGAAGCAATTCATACATTGAAGTGAGTAGAGGGGATAGAGCTTAAATATTATAGACAAGTATTGAACCAGGTCTAAAAATACACATCGAAGAGGAAGCTCACCAGTGAGTTGCTTAACCATCTGTTTCATTTTGGTGTTCAAATATGACCATAATATTAGAAAAATTACAGATTTACTTTTCTAAAAGAAGTGCAAAAACACATATTGTGGGTAGTAGTAATTTACTTAGCTATTGCAATATATGGGTAAAGCTCATTAAGAATGGATTAGGTAATTTTTGCAGTCCAAATAACTCATGAAAGACCCCTGGGAAGTCTTCCTACACATCAATACAAGTGAAGACAAATGAAGAATGTAGGATTTACTTAGACCAGCAGTGTCTAGTGGAAACAAAATAAAGCCACAATGTAATTTAAAATTTTCTACTAGCCACAGTTTTTAAAAGTATAAAGAAATTGGTCAAAAGTATTTTAATAATATATTTTATTTACCCAATAATTTCAAAATATTATTATTTCAGCATGTAATAAATATAAATATTAACTTTCTTATTTTGTACAAAATCTTCACAATTGGGCATATGTTTTATACTTGCATCACATCTTCATTTTTTTTTTTCTTAGGAATTTAAATCTTTTCAGAAAACTACATTTCATCTCTGCTTTAAGACTTACTGGCATAAAGTTGATGACAGCATTGTCTTATTGATCTAGTTGTGTAGATGTGTTGAGGTAGCAGCAAGCAAAGACCACAGAAAGAGCTCCCCAAAACGTCCTGAATGCCAGCTACACTCTGAGGTGGAAATACAGGTCTACTTCACTGCCTGCACTAGGGCCACCTCACTCTCCCCAGGGCAGAGTTGCTAACAGACAGACAGGTTGTCTCTCCTACCTCAGCTGCACATTTTCTCGGGGCTCTGCCCCCAAGCATGATAGGTAGCTGACTTCGGCCAATGGTGTCACACCACTGTAGGAGCACTAGCCAATCAGCAGTTGGGAGCCTGGAAAGGTGTGGGTTAGAAGTGGCTGACTGAAGCAGAAGGGTGAGTGGCGCATGAGGTGCAGTGGCAGAGGTAAGATGGCGGTGGTGCTTACTTTATGTCTTTGCAATTTAGGCTGCTGCCTTGCCCCTTCTGTCCCCTCCCAGCTGCTACTCTGTCTTGATCAGCGTCAGGGTCACTCTTCTCCTACAGGCTTCCCAGAGACAGAATCTCCAGTGCCCGGAGCCTTGGGTGGGTGGGGGGCGGCTGGGAGGAGGGGCCACGGGAGATTGGCCGGAGTGGAAGGTTGGCTGTGGAAGAGCACTGACACCAGGGGGCAGCTCCTGCGTTGAGTGTCTGCCCCCTGGTGGTCACTGGACGTCATTGCAACTGGTCGACCAGTCGTTCTGGTCATTCAGTGGTAATGGTCACTTAGACTTATATACATAGATACTTGAACTATATTTAGATTTCATAAAATTTACAGTTGAAAAAGTAGATGCACATGAACACAATGTCCTAAACGTACAATTTTCCAATAACTGAATCAATTACCAAAAAATCATTTTCCTATAACATTTGTGTCCAAATCAACAAAACTGGTCTGGTTCCTCTCTTTTGGAAGGACTTATTTGACTTAAATCAAGAGCATATTAATTTCAAAATTATATCTGTCTAAATTAAGTAAATTTATTAAGTGTTAGCTCAGCATATTAACATTAAATTCAAAAGGATGTTATATAAACTGAAAAAGAACTTTAAATTTGTCAATATCAACAGGCATTCTTCAACAATTTTATAATTTTTTAGCCAACATGCATAATGTAGTTGATTACATTAAAATATTCTGTATATTGATTCTTGTTAGAAAAAAAGTGTATAAAATCATTATTATTGATCATGAATTCATTATTATTGATGTCAAGATGAATTTTTGTACCTGCCTATTGAAATCACAAATAAGCTTTCCTTATTTTAGAGCTTCAAATTTGGTTCATTTATAGTCTGTGTATTTTTGGTGAGAAAATGTAAATCACATTGTTATTTTGCCTTTAATTGTTGAATATTAAATACATTGAACATTTTTTCCTGTTGAAGTTAACAGTACAGTAAATCTTTGTAAAACTGCTACAACTCCACTAGTGAGCAGTAACTAAAACAAGATAATAAATTGATAATCTTCTATTTCTTTCAAAATTTTCATAAACTGGTGATAATTCATGGCATTTGCACATACTATATATATATGAAGTGATTTTAAGAACTATATTCATGGCATTTTTCATAAAATCTGTTTCAAACACCTTTAACAAATCATATTTGTGGAACAAAGATATAAGGGAAATATCAGTATCGTGTTTTAAAATTCAAGCAAAATTTGATTATTGATCTAACATAACTTAGAACACTATCATAATGAAACTACATTTTTATACTTAAGTAAAATTCTTTGACAGACATAGAATGCAAAACTATATGCACTATCAATTCAATGTTTTGAAGCCATAATTGATATCTCTCTATATAAAACCCTAATATGCAAATAGACCAAATGGCAAGACAACCAAACAACCAGTCGCTATGACGTGCGCTGACCACCAGGAGGCACATACGGAACATGGCGGGCATCAGCTTGGCGGCATGGTGGAGAAGGTGAGCAGGGTCACCAGACCAGAGTGGGGTGCTGGTCACTGCCATCAGGGCAAGGCTCTAATGGTTACTGAAAATTCTTTCCTCCTGCATGCCTCAGTCCTACAGGATGCTTGCACCTGCTGCTGGCACTGGAGCCACAGCTCGCATCTGCTGCCAGCGCCCTGCACTGGCCCCGATCACTCAGCGCCATCAGTGGGTGCAAACAGCAGCTGCCAGCCCCAATAGCCCCTGAGGGCTTCTCCACCTCCCCCTGCTCCTGAGGGGCAATCAGGGCAGCAGCCACCATTCACACCCACTGAAGGCACTGGCCCCGCTTGCACCTGCTGCTGGCACTGGCCTCAATCACTCCACGCTGTCAGCAAATGAGAGCGGGGCTGACTCTGTCAGCATGTGAGAGTGGCGGCGGCTGGAGCAGGGCTGCAGGCAGACAGGGAATGGGGGCCATGGCAGGAGGGGCCAGACAGGGGTGTGGAAGATGGGCCGATACCCACCCCTGTGCCCACCGCAGCCTCGTGGCGCACAGTTCCTTTTAAGGTGCACAAATTCGTGCACTGAGCCCCTAGTTTCTTCATAAATTTGGAAGTTCTTTGAGACAAAACGTACCCAAAATATTGAAAGGGCAGTGTCTCTTACTTCTCACAACTCATTATTTTCAAGTATTATTAAAAATGTTTAAATTTTGAATTAATTGATCCTTGACATTGTTAGTAAGGTCTTGTATTCTACAGATTATTTGGTAGCTTAACTAAAGATTGTTTACTTTGTATAATATATTGTTTAGTCTTATGCTTATAATTTTCTAACACAATGTCCATGGCTGAAATAATTTATTTTATTGTCTCTCTAGCTAAAAATGGAGGTGTGTGTGTGTGTGTGTGTGTGCATGCTCAATAATCCCAACTGTTTCATAACTGGCCAATTTTACAAGCTCAGATACTGCTAGAAATTGCTTTAAAATAGTTTATTTGACATTTAATTTTGCTTTCAGGCACATAATTTCATCGATTCCTTTTGACTGTTGTGAGTAAACTTCATATCAATTTCACTATGCATATTCAGGAAATGTCTCTTTACATTGCCAACTTTATCATCTTACAAATATGTTTACACAGCAAATAAACTGGCTTCTCTGATTTGCTTTGCTGCAGCAAATTGCAATTGCTATTCTTTGTGAAATTTGTGACACCTTCCTCCTATCTCTTTGTCAGTCACTATCCCACTCCTGCATCTCCATGTAATTCTGCATCAGTGGCATGCCTTTGCTTTGTTTAAAATGTGCCCATACTTAATTTTCAGCTGTAATATAATTTATTGTAAGACAATTAAAATAAGTATATAACTGTGAATACAGTGTGATTTACATCATTATCACTGTAATTTGTGCTGTCTTCATAAAATATTCAAATAAACACATTACAGTGTAAGGTGAATAGGGGGAAAAATCAAACTGAATCAATCTATTGACACAGACTGGATCAGTAATGTGTTTCTGTGTTCTGCTAGGAACAATACCTGTGCCTAAGATGCTCATTACAATGTAACTATGACACCTCACACATTTCAACATTGAGGAGGAATGTAACCCTACTAAATAATCAAGTTGTGTTTAGCAGAAAATATTGATCACTGCTTTGGTTTTTTAATTAAGTTAAAATAAATTTAAATTAAGTAAAATTAGAAATTTAATTCATAGTCCCCCTAGTCACATTTCACTACCATACTAGACATCAAGGACCCACGTGATTCAAAATGGGAAGAAGGGAGGGAAGGATGGAGAGAAGGGCAAGTTCTTGCTTTAAACACTAAGAGTATTATCAATCTTCTCACAATCAAATAGAAAATACACATTTTAAAACTGTATGAAAAGCACTAGATCTTAACACATTATCAGATAATGATAATTCATAATGTCACCAATTGATCCAATCCTTTTGGAAATCTCAAAGAAAATTCCAATGTAATACTTCCGAAGTGTAACCCATCATCACTCCCCTCCCTAAGAATCCCATGTTCCTCTTCATGTGTTCTTTGTATCTATTATCTAACACCGTGACTGATACATATTAGGACTCTCAATAAATAACTATGGAATAATTAAATAAATGAATTTAATTACATTTGTAAGCTGAAGTACTTAAGGATTTCTAAAAGTTGGTAAGTTCAAATTCTATACAATGTTTTAAGTATATACAAAAGGCAACCTGTCATTTTAAATTTATAATGGACGGGAAGTGCAAAGACTATAAAAATAAATTCCATAGAGAGCCAAGAAATCTGATATCAACATTGCATGCCACACTGCAGCTGCAAGCCAATCAGATAGAGTCCTCAAACACCATTATCTTGGACTACTTATTGCTCCAAATTCAAATCATCACTTGCTTTTTACATTTATAATATTTAACCACTTTGTTTAAGAATAGTGATAAAGAACCTATGACCTTTGTTTTAGAGATAACTAGCAGTCTTTGTTTAAATTTGGTTTAAAATTTATAAACAAAAAGATTTGATATTATTTTGTGGAATGATAACTTGACTTATCCTGAGCTCCTCAATGTGATGCATATAAGAAGCAAGAACATAAAATAAAAGACTTTCTTTGGGGAGTAATGAACCCTGTTCATTTATCTTTATTTCAAGATACAGTCTGCAATCAATAAAATTAGTATGGCTCAATCTCATTGAATGAAAACACAAGTTGCACTGCTTTGGCATATTAAAGCTTCAGTGCACCTGTAGTTATATTAGGTCATTAGATTCTCTCAAAACTTTTTTGAGGATGACAGGTGAGATATTCTTAACCTCATCTGGCTAATGAAGAAATGAAGGCACAAAATTTCAGATGACCAGCTTCAATCACACAACGTGATAGACATAGGTTTAAGAAAGCCGGGTGTTCCTCCTCCAAACCCAGCACTCTTTCTACCAGTCTAACACTGATGGACTCTGTAGGGACAAAAAGAGAAATTCTGGTCCAAAGTAAAGAAAGTTGAGGGGAAACTGTAAATCTATGGGGGAAAACTAGAATTTTTGAGTTGCTTAGAAATGGTGTTAAAGAATGAAAAAGCAGTTCTTAGAAAAAGAAAACCCAAAATAATTCTGTCTCTGGTAGCACCGTAGAACTTTTAAGCATTTAACAACATAGAAGGGGAAGGAAAGCATGGCATGACCTAAATGAAATGGTTTCACTTAATGAATTTGGACAAGCCATATTTCCTCAAAGCATTCCATTAACCATGTTTTGTCCCTTCGCTTATGTAATAATATCACATTATATAAGTGCCTGTGTTTGGACATGTAGATAATTAAAATAGAGGTTTAATGTCCATTTGGCTTTACAAAGTTATGACATTTCCTATACAAAGTCAGGGGCTTATTTCCTCCCTAATTCATTTGATAACTTGCACTGATGGTAATATGAGTTGTGTGTTTTAAGATATTATTTGTTTAGCCTAGGGGTAATGTAAATTCTGAAATTTAAAAGCTACAACTCTAATGATCTGAATAATAACACTATATTTATACGTGGCCAAGTTAATGCCCTTTATATTTTGCTTTCTCTATGCTTTTGACTACAGCATATTTTAAAAATCCAAAGAAGAGACCTCCAACGAACAATTTTATGTATACAATGCCTGCTACCAGTGCCCTGAGTTTTTCCCCCTGCATACTACTGAATCCATCCTGTATACCCAACATTTGAAAGTAGTTTTCATTTTACATTTTCTTAATTCTAATTAAACAAATCTTAATCTTGACTTTAATGGTTGCAATTATGATACTTCATTATGTTAAATGTTAGTTGCAACATAAGAATAAATTGTATAAACAGTTTAGCTGCAATTGCATGGTGTCTAACTGTACATTACTCATTAACAAGATGTGGGTAGCAGCAATTATAACATTTCCTCCTAATGTCCCCATTTATTGAGTCACAGCAGCAAGCCCCCTTTTCACAACACACACTGATTGACGATAGCAGCTTTTGTGCTCATGGAGAACAGGCACTATAGCCCGCTGTGTGTCTCCAACTCAGATCGATGAAAGTACACATTAGCTCTTAGCCTCACAGGCCGGAGTTCTTGAAGGTCAAAATAGCCATCAGCATCACTGTAGGGTATAAGAATCATTTCACAAACTGTGAACAAAACAACACAACTTGCTTTGCAGTTTGATTATTGTTTATAGATACAGCAAGCCAAGAATTAAAACATAGCCTTGGGGCAGCATAATTATTTACAGCTGAAGACTCATATCATTATTAGCATTCTCCTAATTGCTTGAAGTTATATCGGTGTTAGTTGGTTTAACACATTTTTTATAACATGCATAGAAATTGTTTCCTCTACATATGAAGTGTCAGTTTAACTGGTAGATAGTTTCTTAATTTATCAAGGTTGTTTTTTTTCTTCTTCTTCTAATTGTTCATTTTTCTTTGAGGGAAAATTTCCCTTTAGCTGTAATGGGAAGAAGAGTTGAAGCGAGCTTCAATTTATCTACTGTATCTTAATGCTAGCAATACTATGGTCGTTTTATTTTATTTCATTAAAAATTGAATCCATAAAACCACAACCACGTAATCATTTAGAAAATGATTCCAACTTTCCTCCAGGTGGCTTATACTTCTTATCTTTTGTCTTTGGATACCTAACCTGAAATTTTGTTCAACATTAAAAGTGGAACCATTGAAGCCAAGAGAAGACTTTAATAATATTGAAGTCATGAAATTTTTATGAATTGTAAAATCTCAAAATTTAGATAAATCGGTCAAGTTTTTAAAATATGCATAAGGAAACTAAAGCTAATTTTTTTAGCTATATATAGATGAAAGCCTGCCATAATATTGAAAGGGAAAAAAAAGAGAAATATTTGGGTATATGGTTGTGGGTGGAGTTTGGAATTTGTAGGAGTTAAAATTAATTCCTTTTCTTTTTTATGGTTTTTTTTTTTTTTTAAACCTGGATATATGGTCCTCCTCTTTTATTTTTGTAATATATTTCCTATCTACAGGTGGAGGCACTTGTAGTATTCCTCAGTTGTGCCTAAGAACAAACGGTCTACTACACTATAGAGAATATAGTGGCAAAAGATTTGAAGGCTAGAAAAGATCTTAGCAACCAAGTAGTCAATTCCTACAGCATTCTATACCTAAAGGAACTAAGGCCCCAAGAGATTCAGCTAAATGCCCAAGATTACACCACTAGTAATAGACCTAGGAAAATAAAGAAGAAACTAGAGTCAGAAATAATAAACTAGAACAGCTGTGAATATAAAAATAAATACTTACAAAATATCATATAGAACCCTATTTCCACCAAGCACAATAACCCCAATAATTATTTATGGCCAAATCCCAGAATTCACTTTTTCATTGCTTCACAATAAATGGCCCAAAATATTGTGATAGAAGAACCGAAGTCTTTTATTTGAGAAAATGTAAATGTTTATGAAAATGCTTCCCAAAGGGAAATATCAATTTAATGGCTAATGTATGTTTTTATAAAATCGATCACCACTTATAAATATGAAACTACTTGGGAATATCTGAAAAGATTGCTAATGGGACTTACTGTTTAGAAGTATGTGAAAGCAAATACCAAAGACTTTGATTCTGGGTCATGAAGGTTACCCAGAGATCTTATGAAATTTAAGCTGTGATTACTAACCCGCTAAAAGTTACCACATTACTTAACACTTGTGATCTTATCTAAAAGACATATGGTAGAAATATTTCCAAAGATTTCTCAGGACAGTTTTGTTGTATCAAAGGGAATATTATTTAACAAGTCTCTGTACTTTATGGGCCTTTAGCAAAACTCTTGCTGCTGCCTGGATGAAATAGAAGGCCTAAAAATGATACTTTAGATTAATTTAATTTAGAGTTTCTTTGAACAAATTACAGTCCCTATAACGACCCTGGTGGATTGCTTCTGGAGTTTGAAGCTGCTTCAGCCCCAGCTGTCTCGTGAACGGATGCTGTGAAAACGGAAAGAAGGTGAGAGGTGGTGAATGGCTTGCAAAACCCATCATCACTGACATGTAATGATAGAGCCATCTTCCTTCCGGAGGTTTTCCTATTGACCGAAAGGGTCTAAAACAGAGAGGGTTACATCAGGCATAATGTAAAATTTATTTTACATTAATTTCTAAAGGTACACCTTGATATGTAATTTTATTTTTTTACATTTTTTATTGGTTTATTTTGTCGATATTTAAGAAGTTGCAAAGCAATCACATTTAGTTAGATGGGAAATAAAAGCAGTAAGGCAAATTAAGTAGTTTTAAAATTAGTATTCTCTCTAAAATATTACGTTAAAGTATTTTTTTTTCCCAAAGGAACATCCATATTTCTTACAGACTAGCAAATAGATTTTCTCCTTTGTCTTTTAGAGCCATTCAACTTGATTTTACTTTTTCAGTGCTGTTTCATTTGTACAAATTATGTATCTCAACCTTCACAGTTAGGTTTGGTATAAATTACTGCCTTTTTTTCTGTTATTGGCTAGTGTCTTTGCTTTATGCCATTAATTCATATTAGGTAGTAAACATGTTTATATGTACTCTATCATAATGTCATATACTAGGTAAACAGTACAATTTACATAATTGTATCACCTACAAAACTTCTTTCTTCCACAAAAATAATGATTAAGAAAATCTTTTAATTGCAATAATAGTTTGACTGTGGTTGCCACTAAAGGGATTGAAAAATTATTATTCTGCAGGCCCCATCTTTCATAAAAATGTCTCATTTTATGAAACAGGAGTGTGGTTGAGGTAGAAAAGAAAATTTATCTTGCAGCCATTGCATACCATCATAAGACCCATAAGATAAATATTTACTTTTTAAACTCTGTTGAAACAACTATTATCAAATAGTGGTTGCAATAAATTACAATCCATACCTCATGTCAACATAAAAGTTCCTCTTTTCTGTTCCTTTTTGCATTTCAATTCATCCTCCTGTTCTCAGTGCTCCCTTTGGAAGGACTTGGAGCCCTGCGCAGAGGAGCTGGGGGAGGGGGAGGGGAGCAGGGTGGGAACAAGTCTCCGAATCTTTTAGGTTGCAACATATGCTGGGCAGATAACATCTGCAGATAATGACAGGGCAGGGGTGAAGGGTAGAAAGGCCAAGCCATGGAAGAGTGATGAAGCATGGGGAGAGGAGGGAAGCTGTTGTAAGAGTCCTGTTCAGACACTATTTCCCATTGAATCATTAATTTGCAGCCTCGCCATTTAACCTGCACAGTGCAGAACAGTATTGTGTCTCCAACAACTAGATATTGTTTAACTTCATTTTTTACTTGCGGGAGGTGAGGGGTGGGAGGGGGTGGGAGAAAGGACCCTTGATTTCAATGGCATTGGCTGTTTGAGCAATTTGACATGTGATGACTAACGCATCTGCTACTTTTAACAGTTTTTGCTCTCCTCTCCTAACCAAGCTGTATGGCACTGAAGTAAGAGAAAGCTAATACAGTAAATGGACACTGCTGACAGTAAGAACCAGATTAGTCAATCCTTATAGCAAAAGTGAATTTCAGATAACAGCTCAAGCATGACCACGCTGATCACAGCTTAGTGTTTATGTATACAGAGGAACAATGAAGTGGCCTGGCAATTACTGGAAATACATTCCTCAAGCTTTCAGGCGACGCTAAGCTTAAAATTGTGGTCAGCTCATGTGGGAGAAGCAAGATCCACTTGGAATTCATTGTGGCGATTGTAATTAAGTCACATATTTCCTCTCTCTCTACTTCTCACCATGCTAAGTGTGTAGCTATTTAAGCCACTGTGAACATTTCAGCTCATATGACTGGAATTCTCTCAGGTAGAATCTTTTTATTTCTACCCACAGGATCAAACCATAAAGAGGAAATAATGTTGCATAAACTGTCCTGACCCATATGGTGACTTCATATATCAGTAAAACCATACCAACCTTTCCAGAGATTTTATTTGTTACTTAAAATGTTTGTAAACCTACAATTTACTCCAGTTAAAAAAAAAAAAAAGCAGGATTCATAAACAAACAAGGAAAACAGTCAACTTCATTAGTAACAACTGAAAATTAAGACACGTATCTTCTTGACCTAATAACTTTAAAACATTAAATGATTATGCCAAGTGCCCTCAATGTCATGGAAATCAGGTATGGCTTATTAATAACCATAACAAGCATTAGAAGGATCTAACCTCAAGCTCCCTGATTTCACATCTTACCGGTTGAGTAACCTTGGGCAAGTTACTTAACCCCACAGCACCTCAGTTCCCTCCAGGGAAAATGAGGACAATGATTCTATCTGCTTCACTGTGCCATAGTGAGGACTACATTTTAAGGATAGAAACAGACTGTGGATACAGAGATCAGATTGATGATTGCCAGATGGAAGGGTGTTCAGAGACTGGGTGAAAATGGTAAAGGGATTGAGAAGTACAAATTGGAAGTTACAAAATAGTCGCAGGGATGTAAAGTACAGCATCAAGAATATAGTCAATAATATTGTAATAACTATGTAGGGTGCCAGCTGGGTACTTGAAATATTGGAGGGACTACTTTGTAAAGTATATGATTGTCTAGCCACTATGCTATACACCTGAAACTAATACAAAGTAATATTGAATGTAAAGTATAATTGAAAAATAAATTTTTAAAAAAGTGAAAATAAAGTTTGTAGCCAGTGCCCACCATTCAACACACTCCAGTTATTATATCCATTAACACTATTGGTGTTTGCAAGCATAACCTCATCGAATTCTCAAGCATAACTCAAGCTATAGGATGGTTGTTACTACGTAAAAATGTGTCTATGACTATGAACAGAGACTGAATGAAAACTCAAAAAGAGTCAAGATGAAATGGTGAGACGATGACTTTTTTCTCTTTTTCAAAAAAAAGTAATTTCCATTATTGTTTACAAAAGGAAGGCAAAATTATAAATGCTATTCTTATTGCTAACTCATGTTTACCATATGAATTTTATTCTCTGATAGATTAACCAGGACAGGTAAGTAAAGGGATTTAGAGATAATAAAAATGCTTTAGAGAATAAGTAGCATGGGAAGCACCCTAAGCTACCTCCCTGACAGTGGGGAAAAATACCAAACACATTCTACAATTTAGAGATTTGATCTTGTTAACAAAATCACCTGTTAAGGAGCAAATATCCATTGGCAGATCTTTCCTATCGGTCATTCACAGGTTAGTATAAATGAATCTGACAAATCAATATGTAGCTGAAATCAAAGATACTCAGGTGATAACATTTTTGACCAAAAAATTGTAAGAGAGCTTTAGGACTTGAAGAGTAACTTTATTAAAAACAATTTTTTTAAGGAGGGAGTTGCTTTTGGACACCAGAAATCTCTATAATGCTGTGCTATCTGTCTGAATATGTCATCACATACCATCGCACACATATGTCCTCTTACAAATAAGGTAATAGAAATAAATAAATGCTTCTACTCTCATGGGACCCTCTTCAACAGTTATCCTCCAATTTTTGATATAGTACCCTCTTCATGGATTTTCCTAGAAATATTTTCCTCAATAGTGCTGAGTATCTCCTTTATCCAGAAATACTGAGGAAGATTAGAAAGAAAATCGGCAACATGGCCCCTGACCCGAGGGTTAGCCGCATTCAGGTATTCCAGAAGTTTTGCAGACAATTGTGGTAGAATCCATCATAACAAGTTCTAATTTCTTTTCTGCCTCCTAATGTTGAATACTCACTATGTATTAATGTTTTGTATGATCATAAAATTCAATCAAGGCTAATTGCTATTTTTCCAACTGAGCATTTGTTTTACTTTAACGTTTCCTGAATTACCAATAACTAATATTTCTAAATGAGTTTCCACATTTAAAGAAAAGTAAAACAATTTTAAAAGAGCTGTTGAGATTTTTGATGATGGGAAACCTCTATAAGTAATGCTCCCAAAGTAATGAATTATGCCCTCAAGAAATATGATAGATTCATTAAAAATGACACAACAGTGGAAATTAAAAACTTTAGTGGGCACTCACAAACCTGGCCCAAAGGTGGCTGCTTAAGTTTAATCTCAAGAGTGAAAAATGAAGGTCTCTTCCCCTGACAAGCATGTTTTTCTACTTAGGCATTTCTTGTCAGTACATTGGCTTCTCAAATGTTTTTATTGTTTTTCTCGCTGATATACATAGAAATTTAGCTTCTTATGGTAATAAATATCATCTCTGTCATGTGCAGCTATCAATAAGCAGAGAAATTTCTGTTTCCATCTCCTGTGGTTGTGATGAGTTTCATATTTAGCTCCAAGCACTCTTCTGTTTTAAGCTAAATTCAAATGCTGTAAGACAGCATTAACCATCAACTATTGCTTTAACAATATCTGAGACATAGTGATTAGCCCTCCAGCTTTCTAGTAATCAAAAATGGCAACATCCAAGACAGTGCTTTTCATCTTCACTCAACACCCCACCCCTCTGCTCAGCTTCACCAAACTTATACATGATGCTGCTAGAGTTTCGTTTTCCTGCCACAATGTTTTGGGATCCGCTGCTCTCTCTTATCTTGACAACTCTGTGTGTCACATTAGAATTTTTTTTAAGTTTCAGCCTTTCTATTTTCCTCTCTCCTTTATTGTCTTTCCTTTGTACTTAATTGACACTCATCGTTCAAGGATCTGCTGAAACACTGCCTGCCGCCTTCTCTGGGTGTGTCTCTTCTCTGGGTTGGCTTCCTCTCCTGCACAGGTGGAGCCCATGGCCGTCTTTATCAGTACATCCCAGAGTGAAAGGGACAGGACCTTTGTGTTCGTTCTTGGATCTCTAGCATAATAACTGCATCTCAATAAAAGTTAATTAGTTTTACATTAAGTTGCTGAGTGACTGAATAAATGGGGAAAAAAAAGTTGCCAACCATTCTCTTGGCAAACCTGAATATACTAACTAGTTCTCAATCATTTTGACAAATTACTGTGGAAGTAGCTTTGAGAGTAATATAATTAGAGAAATTTAAGAGCAACTTGAAGAATCTTGTAGACGAGTGTGCCTGGATGGGGTGAAGTACACTGAAATTGCATTTTGGGTAAAGAGTCTTAAATGGGTGACAAAGGACACACACCATGCTGTTTCACCCGTGTAATTCTCTCACCATCCTTGGATGCATTCTCTGTATTTCTTTTTACATTTAAACGTTTTATTATGCCACCACTCTCCGCAAGTCTTCTCCCAAGTTGCATGTCACACCTGGCCTGTTCCACAGGCCTCAGGAAAGTTCTCTTGTTTCCATCATTCAAACAACTTCTGAAATCTTATTTCCTCCATTAAGCTTCTGACTAATTGGAAAAGGGGTAGCAATTTCCCGTTGCAGGGCAGCTCCCATCACTCTCTCTCCACCTGACTCTGTGCCAAGGGCTCTGATCCCTCTGGGCACTGGCTCATTGTTCTGAAGATTTTTGTTTTATCTGGAGTCTTCTGTTTGAAAAGATAAGTTCTGAGAAGATAGAGAACTTTAAACAGTATCTTAAATTTTTCTGTTTACAAATGAGGCCTTAGTAAAGGCTTCAAACGCAAATGAGTAGCAAAAACTTTTCCTACTGGAAATTTTTTCTTTGGCTCAGGTTCACCTAGAATCGGTGGTTCAACAAAAGAGATATATTTTAGGATTAAATACTTTTGATGTTCTTATCTGATTCTACTAAGGGGGAATTAATAGATGACACTCTTCTTAGCAACACTGTCAAGTGTCATTATTTTGTAAAGAATGGGGAAGTGTAGGACAGTAGAGGTAGTCTTATATAGAAATATGGAATTTCATTCTTCCCCAAAATATGCATTTCCTACTCATATTTTACAATTGAGGAGACTGTGACAGCTAGTCCAGACCAAACATTCTACATTTGATCAAATGGCAGATCCCAGACTGGGAGTCCGTACCTTTCAGTTTTCTGCCTTTCAACTTGGACACATCATGTCATCTCAAAGAAGTATATTAGAGTTAAACGCATGAGGAAGAATTTGGATATATCATATAATGGCCCCTTTTTATTCTTTGATTTCTGAAGTTGGAATCACCCAGCATCAATACAGCTAGCATGACTCTAAAGTTGTAGGCCGTTTTCTCTGTTCAAAATACAATTGGATCCATAAAAAGACTGATAGAGCTGATTTTGCTGTCTTTTCAACAACTTTCCTGAGGACACACCTTTTTTTTAACAAGATGCCATTATTCTGTATGTCTACAAATGCATACCACTGACATGCATTGATATGCTGCATGAATGTTTCTTTGATCCTTTGCAAAGTGTTATAGTATAGAAAGCAAAAGAAAAAGTGAGTGGAGGGAAGCCCTGAGGAGCCGTGTTTTATAATCAGAATTTCCATGCAATTTATAGATGAGTTCACAGGTACCAGGTTAGAATATGAATGCACAGCAACAGAAGTACCATAATTTATAATTTTTATATCTAAAATGTGCTACAAATTATTTATCTAAATGTACATGTTGAAACCTCCTGGCGATTTGGACACACTGAGGCGAATAATCCCTTCACTTAAGCTACTCCTTGATCATGTATCACAGTCCATCTTTGCAATTGTATTTCAGGCCATTGGATGAGTGCACTGAATTATGTCTGTACACTGAACAAGCTCTGTGACTTTTTTTCTTTAATTAATTTTTTTAGAGAGGGAGGGAGGGGGGAGAGAGAAACAGAAACATCGATGTGAGAGAGATGCATCATTTGGTTGCGCTCTGACCAAGGATAAAACTCACGACCTAAGTATGTGTCCTACCAGGAATCAAAACTGTGACCTTCAGGTACATGAGATGATGCTCCAACCAACTGAGCCACACTGGCCATGGAAGTTCTGCAATTTCTAAAAGAACCTAAGGGTCAAACAAAGAGCAATTGCTGGCTTTTGACACCATTTGATGCTAAAAATAAAATGCCTATCCCTCACTAAGTGCTTGGTTGGATTTAGTGGGGTTTCTATTTGTTTTATACCAGCCATGGTCATTTTTTTACATATCAGCTTTATTGAAATATAATTTATATACCATACAAGTCACCTATTTGATGTGTACAATTCAGTGGCTTTAGAATATCCACAGAGATGTGTATAGTCATGGAAGTTTTTTATATTGCTATTTAAGCAATTTATGAAGTTTAATTCAGTATAAATTGAAATCATAGTGAATTAATTAACCTGACGTTTAACTATTCATGCCAGTCACTTTGCTCTTCTTACTTTTTTGATGAAAAGTATATTATGAAGTGAATGAGAATTGGTATATCCAGTTATATTCATAACTAGTGGCCCAATGCATGAATTTTGTGCACGGGGGGGGGGCGGTTCCCTCAGCCCAGCCTGCACCCTCTCCAATCGAGGACCCCTTGGGGGATGTCTGTCTGCCAGACATCCCTCTCACAATCTGGGACCACTGCCTCCTAACCGCTAACCTGCCTGCCTTCCTGATCGCCCCTAACTGCCCTTCCCTGCAAGCCTGATCTCACCCTCAACTGCCCTCCCGTGCTGGCCAACTTGATTCTTATTGGTCAGTTTCTATGCCAGTCAGCGTCAAAAACTCCGCCTCCTAGGCAGCCATTGGTTCCTCACAGTTCACCCAGATTTGGTTCTGATTGGCTGGTTTCTATGCCAGTCACTGTCTCTGGACCTATCTCCAGGCCTGATCAGAGAGGCGGGGCTGATCAGCAGACCCGACAGAGGCCCAGAGAGAAAGAGAGAGAGGCGA
Source organism: Myotis davidii (assembly GCF_000327345.1). Classification (NCBI taxonomy): domain Eukaryota; kingdom Metazoa; phylum Chordata; class Mammalia; order Chiroptera; family Vespertilionidae; genus Myotis; species Myotis davidii. The sequence goes on along the minus strand of NW_006293523.1, from coordinate 65,606 downwards.
TGGCTGATCAACAGCTGCCACAGAGGCTGCGAATCAGACCCTGCCTTTCTCTCTGGGCCTCTATCCAGGCCTGATCTGCAGCCCCCTCGGCAGTCAGTGCTGGGTTGCTGTACCCGCACCAGCGGCAGTCAGCGCTGGATCGCCACAGAAACCCAGCACTGACTGCAAGACTGACTTCCAGTGTTCGGTTGAGCCTTCAGTCAGTCGTTAAGACCCTGTGTTTTTATATATTAGGATTGCTAGCGAAGCGACTGTTTAGCGTACAATGTTAAGTGCATTACATACATTATCTCATTTCATCATCAGAACAGTCCTATGAGATAAATACTGTTATTAGCCCCATTTTGTAGATAAAAGAGCCAAGACTTCAAATAGTTAAGGTGCTTGTCCAAAGTGAACTAGAAAGTGGAAACAAAACACCCACATTTATATACTCCTACCTACCAAGCCTGTACTTCCTTGCCCAAAATTCCGTTGCCTCTACTGTTACAAATGAAGAGGCTCCACAAAGGTCAGTGACAAACTTGCTTTCCAATGCACCATATAAATCAATAACATACCAGAGAGAAAGAAGCACAGTGTGGCGTCCTAAGTTCAGGCCCTAGAGCTGGCTTCAAAAAATATGACTTTCTCACTTATTATCTTTGTGACTTTCAGACACGTGACTAAATCTCTCCCATGCCTTCATCTCTTCATTTGTAAAATGGAATATTGGTATTAATATTAGCTTAAATTAGTTAGGGATCAGATCAGCATATAGCATACACTTAATACATCATTTATGCTTTATCTAGTAGACATAAGCCTATTTTGTCCCCAGAGAGAAAAATACCATGACTAGGTAAAATCAGATCATCTGATTTTCTCAAAGAATGTGGTAATTTCTGGGGACCAATTAGCCCCAGCTACCACATTTTTCTATTTAAAACCTGATGGAAGTTGTAGAAGCATTAAAATTATTCTAGCAATGTCCTAGGAACTGTTGTAATGAGTAGTTTTTTGAATTCTAAAGCAGCGGTCCTCATCCTCTTGGAGGGTCAAGCCTCTTTTTAAGATCTGATGAAAGCTGCTACGAGTCTTCAGAAAAATTCAAATGTGCACACAGGAAAGTCTTTGCATATACTTTCAGAGGTTCAGAGATCCCTGAATCTCATGAATCCCCATAAAGGATCCCTACCTCAGAGGCATATGATTGAAACAGGAAACCCATGTTCTAATTGTGCCCTTGCTAACCAGTGGAGGGACCTTGAAAAAAGTTTTTCAACATCTTCAAATTAAATATTCTTACTCCCACCTCAAAATAAGAGGATTGCAGATTATCTCTAAAATTCCTTTCAACTCTAATTCTATAATTCTAACTTCTGAATTACATAACAAACAAATACTGTTAACCAACCAATATCAGTAATTTATTATTCTTCTCCCTAGGTTTCTTAATTGATATTGATTTTGCTTTAGCTAGTGCTGCCAATTTCTAAGAAAAAGGAAAATTACTTTAATCTTTATAGCCATCATCTAGATTTTGAATTTATAATTTACTGCCCAATTTTGTTCATTTGAAGATATGAAATTTACATATTTACATACTCCATCAATTAATTATTAACACACAAATCATGATCTTAGCTGCCTTCAAATAGAGTACATGGATAATAATTGAATTCTTCCACAAAATCCTCATCATTTTGGGGTTACTGGTCATCTTTAACTCAAAACTAATTTACTTGTTAGACTAAAAGGGTCAAGGGGGAAAGAAATTATGCACTATCTATCAAGGCCAGGACTTCACTATTCACAAACCACAAAGGGCCTTTGTGAATCACTAAGTTTAGGTATAGTTATTCTGACAATAATAAACCATCCACACTTTTATAATCCCGGGTAGCTGCAAACTCCTTTCATTACATCATCTCAGTTATCTACACTGTTTTTTTATTTTGTAATAAATCTAGATTTACAAAAAAGTCACCAAAGAAGCACAGTGAGTGCCCATAGACCCTTTACCCAGCTTCCCCTAATGTTAACATCTTACATAACTACAGTCCATTTTTCAAAACTGAGAAATTAGCATTGGCGCAGTACTATTAACTAAACCACACACTTTCCTTGAATTTCAACACTTTTCCTACTAATGCCCTTTTCTTGTTCTAGGATCCAGTTCAAGACACTGCATTGCATTTACTATAGTCATTAAGTCTCCTTAGTCTCCCCTGATCTGTGACAGTCTTTCTTTGTTTTTCATGACGTGGCATTTTTGAAGAGTATGGATCAGGAGGTTTATAGAATGACCCTCGATTGTGTTTGATGTTTAGTCATGATTCGACTATGGTTATGTTTTGGGGGTAAGAATACCATAACATATTACATCATCTCAGGAGGTGTGTAATATGGACATTACAGTAGTCCCCTTTATTTGCAGAGGACACCCCCAATGGATTCCTGAAACTATGGATGGTAAAATACCCTACATATACAATGTTTTATCCAATATAGGGTAAAGTTGAATTTATAAATTAAGCACAGTAAAAGATTAACAACCATAATTATTAATAAAATAGAACAATTATAACACTAAAATAAATGTTACTTGAACACAAGCATTGCGATACAGCAACAAACAATCTGATAACTGAGCTGGCTACTATATGACTAACAGGCAAGTAGAGTCTATAGCATAGATAAGTTGGACAAAGGGATCATTCACTCCCAGGGGGATGGAGCAAGCACAGCACGAGATTTCATCATGCATCTAAGAATGGTACACAATCGAAACTTACAAATTGCTTATTTCTGAAATGTTTCATTTAATATTTTCAAATCATGAATGACTGCAGGTAACTGAAATGGGAAAGTGAAACTGCTAATAAGGGAGGACTACTGTACTTACCACTGGTAATGTTGATCTAGATCAGTTGGTTAAGGTTGTATTTGTCAGTTTTTTGACAAATTACAGTTTCTAAACAATTACAGTTTTTCCTTCTTTTTACTGTATGCATTGAAAGCAAGTCATTAAACACAGTCCACATTTGAAGGGAGATTTAAGTTCTAACTCTTTGAGTGTCTACATCTAGTATTTGGAATTCTTCTGTAGACAACTACCTTTTAACCCACTGCTGTTTCCATTTGTAAGAATGAAGACTGAGCTCAGGCTGACCAAATCACTAAGATACGGTAGAGCTAGTTTACAAAACCAGCTCTTCTAATTCCAAATCCACTCATTTTTCCATGACATCATGGCATCTCTATTTAGATAAAAGTGTTTGTCCTATGTTTTAGTGGGAGTCCAGCGATATGCACTTCAAGTTTTTATTTGCTTTTGTTTATCCACTAAAACACATTTTCACTGATACTATTTGGATGTAGACAGAAGTCAATGTGGTTCTCCAAATCTATTTTAAGGTGTATCATATGATTTCAGAGACTCTAGTTTACTCAAGATCCAGTATAACCTTATTCTAGGCACTAGCAAGGCTCCTGTCTCCTCAAATGGATTTAATTTTTTACTCTAAGACTATCTAATCAAAATAGAGACTTCATCTTTCTATAACACTTAGCCCTTGCCTCAGATAAAAGAAAGAGTTGCTATCCTCAAATTTAGTTTGTAACCTACCAAAATGAATATTTATCAAAATGGAGTTCCACGTCTCCAGACAGTGATCTGAATTATCTAAGCAATTTAAGCAAATGTACAGATTGAGGTTGTTACTTATTCAATGTCAGCCGCATTCTACTCTTCGCTTCGGTTTCAGACACCAACCTTGGGAGAGCTGTCAGCTGGTAATGATTTTCAGTCACTTGCAAAGGGAGGCCAAATTGTAACAGGTGACACAAAGGGGAAAGATTCTGTATCAGATTACCCATTCCCAAGAGCTACCCCAGGTCACTGGTCTTCCCACGTGTGAAGTTCAGGAATTTACAGACATTTTAAAATTAGCATTTCTTCTGGCACAATTATTTGTCTTATCAGTCACTCAAGTAATGTTTAATAAGCACTCCCCTGCTTGTGGTGATTCACTAAACCTGTGGGAGGGTTAATCCAGAATGACATAGTCTCCGCCCACCAGGCCTCACAATCTGATACAAAGACAGCAGACCCATACATAATGGGAGGCATTCCATCTAAACACAAAAGGGAGGGTTGGTTTTATGTTGACTGGTTTTGGGGGCTCTTGGCTTTTGTTGTCTATTTTAGAGGGATGTGTGTGTCAAAGAGAAAAAAAAAATGCCAGGCAAGGTTACAAGTACTAAAAATTTAAGGAACTAGGGGAAGAAAGCAGACTTTGCTGATTATTAATTTGAGGTTCTAATATTATGTTTAATGAACTCTACCCCAGCTGTGGCTGTGCCTAACACAACAAATATGGAGGTTTTACAAAGTGGCAGCATCAAAATCAATATGGACTAACCCTTTATATATCTCCTCACACTCTCTATTCCTGTGTATTTTCTGCCCTCCTATACCCTGGCCCCATATCCTGCAAATATCTTTATTGAGCTTTAATGCATGGAGTCACATTCCTTCAAGAGAGATAATAGCCCGAGTTTGGTGATTCTATTGGTAAAGCTTTCATACTTGTTGATCCATTTTCTTTCTCTCTTCAGTTTCATGTTAACTCCTAATTGTGGAGTCAGAGACTCATCTCTACAGATATTTTCTCTCTCAACCATTTCCCAATCTGTAAAATGTGGATAAAATTCATAATTATATTGTGATTTAAAAATAAACCTCTGTCTAAAGCATTTTATAAATTGTGCAACAGTATTCACTTGTAAGAAAACATTAAGAAAGCTTAGATTTGAACATGTATATGATCTACACAGTTTTCAAATTAAGTGACAATCACCATTTTCACTTTTTTTCAGGAATTATCTCAAGTTTAGGTCATAAATTTTATTTTCTCATGAATTAAACTACTATTTTCAGAGATCTTTAACATTGACTGTACTTAAATAAAAATAAATTACATATTACATTTTTAATAAATAAAATAAAATAAAAAAGCACAAGAAGAATAAAACTCTTAAAATGGAAACCATGTGGGGAGTTTTTACACTTTAAAAATGGTGCTTAAATATACATAATATAAAATTTACTATTTTAACCATTTTTAAGTGTATGGTTCTATGATATTAAGTAATTCATATTGTTGTGCAACTATCAACGCCAGTCATCTTCAGACCTTCTTTATCTTCCTTAAGCAAGTTCTGTGCTCATTAAAAAAATATAACACTCCATTCCCCCATCTACTATCAACCCTGGCAACTACCATTTTCCTCTCTGTCTCAAAAAATGTACTATGTTAGGTACCTCCTATAGATAGAATCATGTAGTATTTGGCATTTTGAGACTGGTTTATTTTCTTCAGCATAATGTCCATCCATGTTATAGTATAAACATACAGGTTTTTGACTAAAAGAATCTGAAATTGGAATTCCATCTCTATCATTTACTAGAAAAGTGAACACTATAGGTGGCTTAACCAAAGATAACATTTTCAAAGAAAACACTTGGTCAAAACAATGAACTGAAAAAGTAAGAATACACAAATGTGCGCACACACACACACACACACACACACACGTAGGGGAAGTTGACTTAGTATAAACACAATTTTAATTCTGGGGATTAAGTATTAGCAGCCTTTCTGACTCCATCTAAAGCATCAGTTGTGCCCCTTGTGAGATGGTCTCCCAGTCTTTTATAGGGAATCCTCAGCTCCAGCCAGGCGGGGACCAGACTCTCTGCTGCATTTGTTTATTTACATCCACTCTCCTCAGCACAGGCGCGAAGGGAATTAAACATTTGAAAAGAACAACAATGTTCCAACAGTGACGGCTCTGGATATTCACTGCAGACTGGGTGTAGAATTTTCTTTGTATTGTTTACTTGTTTACCTCACAAATGTGTATTATAAACATACAGATATCTGGATATTTGTACCCATACATAAGTCAAACTAAAAGCCAGAAATGAATCTGTATCCTAATTCTAGCTTTTTACATGAATTGTTAGTTAAACATTCCTCTAGTTCCTTTTATAAATTATACAACAGTTACAAGTTCTTTGTAATAGACAACCTAAGAATACGCAGGGAATGGAGACAAGATAAATTATACTCACTAAAAATTATTTGAGCAAAGGGTATAATAATTCACAAAAGAAAACATCCTTTTCACAAGGAGAAAAATCCCTTCTAAACCTTTCACCATGTGTATATTGGATTCAACACACTTAGGGAAATAGCATAAAACATTTAATAAAAAAAAAATTTAAAGATGGAATGAATATATCCAGAAAAGCTTCTATCCAAATGTTGTTGGGTAGCAGATTTCTTCCTTCCTAAACGTCGTGAAAAGGCTGAAGGCTGCCCAGACCAATACGCAGGCAAGACCGCCTGCTTTCTGCCTGCAATGGTTCAACTTTCCTTATCAACCTTAGTCGACAGTGTTCTTAGACGTTTTAAGTTAGAACAAAAAATGTCCTTCTGCTCAACCTCTGCTGTGAGAAAATACTTTAAGGCAATTGTGCAAAAGAAATGATTTCATTTTTATGCTTTTAACTTAAATGAGTCATGATATATTAAAGCGGAGGACTCAAACCCGGGCGTGTATGTCAGTCTCCCTTGTACAGCTTCTTAAAAATATTGATGTCCAGATCCCAGCCCGAGTTTCCGATTGTCTAACTGGGTCCTGGACATCCCTGGTGATTTTAAATGCATCCAGGTTTGGGAACCACTGCACTAAAGTTACCCGTATTTGTTGTTGTTTTGCATTGCTATTTTTCTTTTCCCTGTGTCTATCACCAATCTGCCCCTGCATTCCACCCAATTATAACAGTAGTGCTTCCCATGTAGCAGTTGTCCCCAAGAATATTACACAAATTCTCTCTTCACTGATCTTCTTACTAGATATTTTATATGCCCATGGCCTCTCTCTAGTCAACCCATGAGATTCTGCTTCCACAAAGCCAATGGTTAGTTTATCAGGAGTCATTATGAGATTGATCAGTCTGCTCCATGTTTCTATAAGGGAAGGCGGGGGTGAGTGTGTTGGTGGGAAGAGATTAACCAAAGAACTTGCATGCATATATGCATAACCTATGAACACAGACAATAGGTGGGTAAAGGCCTGGGGCAGGGGCGAGGGCAGGCTGAAGAGTTCTATGGTGGGGGGGGGGGGGGGGGCGTGTGCAGGGAGTACATCTGTATTACAACAATATACATAAATTTTTAAAAAGTAACAAAAATTAAGTATATAAAAAAGTCATTATGTCTGTTCCTGTTTATGTCACATGCACTATATTTATAATGAGGTTATCTTATTAACAATGGTTGCAAAAGGAGAAAGGGTACTTTCAATGAACACTGAGATGAACATGTTGTTCCAATAAGGAAAGCCATTAAGAAAATTTTGTTGTCAAATTAGATGTGAATTAAAAAATTTGTAAAAACTGAGAAAGAAAATCATAAAAATATAAAATCTAGATAACTTCTGTACTTAACTAATTCCACTTTAAAGAAACATAGGCTAGCCCTACCTGGTTTGGCTCAGTGGATAGAGCACCGACCTGCAGACTGAAGGGTCCCAGGTTTGATTCTGGTCAAGGGCACATGCCCTGGTTGTGAGGTCAATACCCAGTAGGAGGCATATAGGAGGCAGCTGATCAATGATTCTCTCTCATCATTGATGTTTCTCTCTCTCTCTCTCTCTCTCTCTCTCTCTCTCTCTCTCCCTCTCAAACCAATAAAAATATATAAATAAATAAAAGAAAAATAGGCTAGAAATCATAAATGAAAGCTTGAATTGTGTGACTTATGCAAAAGAAAGAAAGAAGGAACTCTACTCATGTCTAACAAATATCAGTTCTATCTCAGATGACTCAGTGAAATAAACACATTTAGATGTTGCATTAACTCTCTAAGGAAAATATCATATATTTATATGTGGTGTAACGTTGTTGAATAAGTAATCAGGAACACCAAAAAACTCTTCTTCCTCCTCTTCCCCTTTCTCCTCTTCTGTGCCGTAAATGATACTTAAAAAACCTGAAAGAATTAAGGATTATGACAGAACTAAAGCTTACCTGTCAGGTATGACTGCTAAAGTAAAGGCTTGAGACTCCCTGCTTTAGGAAACAACTTATAATTAACTCTATGTATTCAATAGCTCACTGGTAATGAAAAAAAACCAGTGCAAAACTGCTGATTTTCTGAATTTTAATCAAATAGTTGGGGGGTGACAAAGTATTCAAGGAAGTTAATGGGGTGGGAGCACATCAAAGGGAAAAAAAGGGTTTGAAGCAGCAGATGAGAACTTTCTATGCAAAGTAACTTCACAGACTTTGGTTTTTTTCTTAAAATAAAGCAGCACCCGCTGTAATCATCCCAGTGCACAGATCCTGAAGTTCAGTAACGAAAAGGGCACCTCTGGTGGGTGCATGCTCATTTCATAAACAAAAGTGCTTAACTTATCACAGAGAGCAGTTCATGCACGGCAGGGATCTGGTTCAACAAATATTAAATAATCACCTCGTTCAAACGAAAAAGACAAATATTAGGTATGTGTGACAAAGGGTCCATTCTCTGTTCATTTCAGCAGATAAAGGTATGTGGCATTTACAGTGCTTTCTTTCAGTCCAACTTTAAGGCAAAGCCGGATATTTTTTTGACAGAGTAAAGTCCTTAAAAAGCCCTCATTTGAAGCGTTGGATTGATTTGTCCTTATACTCTAAGTCATTGCCTTTGTATTAGACTTAACAACATGTTAACTTTGTGTGAAAGAGGGCCTGTCCCTACAAGTAAATTTTTCATGGAACTCAAAACAGCAGGCAGGAACACCTTGCTCACACTCAAGCGCGCGCATGCGCGCGCACACACACACACACACACACACACACACACACCTTGAGAAAATGTTGAATACTTAAAACTTTTGGAGGCTTGTAGGAAAATTAAACAAGGATAATCCTTTGGACACATTTTTCTTGTGTCTGGAATTTCATCATGGGCTCTGAAAACCTCTTACTAGTTGTAACGTATGTATACATATACTCATTCATATGTAACAGGATTCTGCAAATAAGATAGACTGTGCACTCTGAAAGAATATAAATAGTCCCTAGGAAATCAAAAAATCACAAGAGAATTCATCCTAAATAGTGTTTTGTATGCTTCATATAAAGATGTGCAACCCATGATACCTAATTTCAAGATGTTGTTTGCTTGTTTAACTTCCCTTTGACCACACTCACACACTCAGTTTCAGAATATGAGAAAGCCATTTTGCTATCAAAGTCCTCACATGTTGAAAAGGGGGCAAGAGTAAGAAAGATGGGATACACAGTAACGCTGAAGGTTTGCAGTAAGACAGGTAAGCACTTGCATTAAATCATTCCCAGCTCTAACCCTTGCCTTCCCCATGTCCCTGCCTTTAATAGAATCAATGAATTCATTAAGAGTCACAACCGATCAAAAAAAGTGTCTCATAGCAAATGTGCACTTTCATATGCTCAAAGTACTTCCTGTCATTCTCAGCAGACATGTATTGGTGTTGACTCTGTAAATATTTAAGGTTCCCATAACGATATTTATAGTGCCCAATTTATCTGAGAGTGGCAAAGTATATGGGACACGTTGTCGAGCATTCCCTTTGAAGTATGAAACAAGCAACACCAGCCATAGTTTTTCCTTTTTTATTGACTAGGGAGAGAGAGAAACATCAGGGTATGTGCCCTGACCAGAGGATCGAACCCACAGCCTTGGGGGTCTATGGAAGACACTATAACCAACTGAACTACCAAGCCAGTGCCACCAGCCATAGCTCCTTGAAGGGATAAATCAAGCTAAAAAGTGTCTAAACAACTTGCTCAATAACTATTGATAAATCTGTGGAAGGATTGAAACAGGTTCAAAGCTCCCAACACATTTATTTTTTTCTTTTTATTTATTTTATTATTATTATTATTACTAAGGTATTACAAATGTGTCCTCATCCCCTCCATTAACCCCCAACCTCCCCCCGCACACACACTCATGCTCCCATCCCCCTGTTGTCCATGTCCATTGGTTTGGCTTATATACATGATACAAATCCCTTCGGTTGATATCTTCCCCTTACCCCCGCCCTCCCCTACTTCCCTTCTGGGGATTGATAGCCTGATCGCTGTTTCTCAGTCTTTGGGTCTGTCCCTTTTCATCAGTCTATGTTGTTCTCTATAATCCACAAATGAGTGAGATCATGTGGTATTTATCTTTCTCTGACTGG
>NW_006293523.1:49909-51500 GCF_000327345.1 Myotis davidii | reverse complement strand
ATGTAGCTCTCTCTCTGCTTTCGGTGAAAAGAAGCAGTGCTCGTCTGAGTTCACGCAGTCACGCTGCTTGAGATCCCTTGTTTCCAGGTTAGTAGCTGGTCTCTGGATGCCGGCAACAACCACCCACGATGGCGCAGTCCGCTGCTTCTCATATGTGGTTTGGTTCTTTGTTTCACCATGATTTGTCTTCTCAAGGTGTTTGGTTATGTAGTTCTCTCTCTGCTTTCGGTGAAAAGAAGCAGTGCTCGTCTGAGTTCACGCAGTCACGCTGCTTGAGATCCCTTGTTTCCAGGTTAGTAGCTGGTCTCTGGATGCCGGCAACAACCACCCAAGATGGCGCAGTCTCCGCTGCTTAGCTGGCGCACCAAGAGAGGTTTCAGCCGCAGTCTCCAACCGTCCTTTTTTTCCTGGGGGTTCTCGGTCTTTCCTAGCTGCAGACAGTCTCTCAGCTGAAAATATTCGGCCTATTCGGGCTGTATGTTATCCATTTCAGCTGCTCACCCTTATCTGCTCCAGGACAAGGCACAAGACACATCTGTTTATACCTCTGCCATTTTTCCAATCCCACATTTATTTTTATAATTTTGAAATTTTCCTTTACAAACTTGCCCCATGGAACATGTTTAGACAGAATTATCCTATCTACTAAAAGACAAAAAGGGTAATTACCTTTTTTGTACCTCCGCTACGCTTCCCATTGGCTAATCAGCGAGATATACAAATTAACTGCCAACCAAGATGGCGGCCGGCAGCCACGCAGCTGAAGCGAGCAGGAGGTTTGCTTGCTCCAGTGATGGAGGAAGCCAAGGTTCCCCACCTGCCATGGCCTGGCTCTAAGCTCCAAAAGCAACATAGTTTCAATTATAAAAGCTAAACAAACCCCAGATACCTGCTTTCAGCCAGCCGCGGCCTCAGAGCTGGGAGTACCAGTGAAGGCAACAGAGTTTCAATTATAGAAGGTAAATAAATCCCAGAATTAAAAAAAGAAAAAAAGGAGAGGCTGGGAGCCTGGGAACTTCAGTCACCTGCCAGCCTGAAAACAGCCCACAGCCCCTCACGTACCTCCAGGGGGCAGACGCTGGATGCAGGAGCTGCCCCATGGTGGTCAGTGCGCTCCCACAGGGAGACCTCTGATCAGCCACAAGCTAGTCTGACTGCTTCCAGTACAGCAGTGGTGGTGGGAGCCTCTCCCGCCTCCTCAGCAGCGTTAAGGATGTCCGACTGCAGCTTAGGTCTGCTCCCCACTGGCAAGTGGACATCCCCCTAGGGCTGCCGGGCTGCCAGAGGGATGTCTGATTGCCAGCTTAGGCCCAATCCCCCGGGGAGCAGTCCTAAGCAAGCAGGTGGTCAACCCCCGAGGGGTCCCAGACTGTGAGAGGGCACAGGCCAGGCTGAGGGGACCCCCTCCCCTGAGTGCACAAATTTTTGTGCACCAGGCCTCTAGTAACAAATAAGACCCTTAAAACAACAGTAAGGATGCACATTAGTTTATTTAAAGCAGCATTAATCTTGGTTTGTTACCAAATACAAATCTTTGTGATGGCGCCTCCTGGTGGTGTGCAGTACAATCTGAGAGAGGCCCTGAAGCATT
>NW_006293523.1:42781-49873 GCF_000327345.1 Myotis davidii | reverse complement strand
CCTGCTTGGCAATGTCTGATATATTAACTTTTCTTAACTAAAGATCCTATGTCAAAACCTGAATGTCAAAACAATCATTAACGTTTCATGCAGCACTTCCTAGACTCTATACATATCTTTTTTGTGGTATCTATCATTGTTTTTTGTTGGCTGAATGCTTTTTGCTCAAATTTCCAAATACTGCTGGGGAAAAGGTTCAGGGCGCAGGTAGCTGCCAGGATAGTGACTACTGATGGGTAGTTCACAAAATGCTTCTCATTTCTAGGCACGTTGAAATCCCTATTCAACTGGTCTTTAAACATTGATGTTAGTTCCTTTATGGAGAAGAAAACAAATGCTTATGGTACAGATGTGCTTACTTTTGAGAAAATGTAAGCTCTATGGAAATAATTAATCTTATTTTGAGAAGTGAATTATTGGTTTAATAAGTAGTAATGGTTATATTTCAACTTCATTCCATGCCAAAAACAAACAAAATAAAAACTTTCCTACCTGTTTTCAATCATAACAATAAAAGGTTTAAAGTTTAGAACAAATGTCTGCTTAGCTTATTACTATAAATTAATTTCAACCTAAATATTTTGGTTTATGTCTTTTGTATTCCCTCAATTGCCTGACATAGTACTTTGCTAATAATAACCACTCATAGAAAATTAGAGAATGAAATTAGACAGGAAAATTATACATTTTGGTAGTAAATCTAGGCCCAACAAAAATATTTGAAATTTTAAAGATTATTCATATTTACAATATATTTGAAGAAATGTCCAGCTTCAAAGATTGTAAGTTTGTTTGTTTTACTTTTAAAGCATTTTTGTGACTTCCCAAAAAATTCAAATAGGTCTTTGAAAATAGCATTAAGGTCAGTTCTATAAACAATACAGAACAAATGGACTTCACTTAAAATTATAGATTAGATAGATAGATAGATAGATAGATAGATATCACAATTAACCAAACACTCTCTAAAACTAAGAGGGAACATTGTTAAATGTGAAAAAAGAAATTAGCCATATTTTATATTTACATTTAAGAGTCAATTTGATTTTCCATGTTAGCTGGGAAAAAATTAAGATCTGTGAATAATGGAAAAGGAAGTTATTGCCATTCTTACAGTTTTATTGGGGAATCAGGATCAGTGGAAAAGCAGTTGGCTAGACATTTGTTCCTCCTGCTTCTGACCTTCTGCTTTTAACTTCCCGAGCCCCAATTACTTCAATGGTAAACGGAAGGGTATGTACTAACCTGGTGTCTCTGAAGTTCTTATTGGGGGATGGGGGCAAGTAAGGAAGGTGACAATTTGTTGGTTTGCAGAAGGAGAGTGGAAATATGTCAAACTATAGCCTCCTAAAATTCTTCCTCTCCAAAAGATATTTCACTGTCTCTATTTGAGAATCACTTTACCTATGCAAGAATCCCTCATGTGCTGGCAACTAAAAAGTAAACATCTGGAGATGGCAGTCAATATCCTTTAAGTCATACAATTTTATGACCCATGTCACTTTTAAGAAAAATAAATTTTATATTCATGATATAATGTTAAATAAAAATAGTACCATGTAAAACATAACTACTGTGAATAGAAGAAAAAATGTTAATTTATTTATGGATGATTTTTTTAATGTTTATGCTTTTCTAATTTTCCATGAGTAAAATGTACTAATTTATGATAAAATACATAATTTCAATGTAGTTGTTTTTATCATTGGATCAAATTTTAAAAAGGTGCACACTAATCCGAGCTTAAATTTTGAAAGATGAACATTCCATAAAAGTTCAAACCTTAACATGATTAACAAAAACCTTCATGAATTTGTTGTTTATGTTTAGTATGCTTCTTACCATCTAACACTACACGCACACACACTGCTCACACTCACATACCTATCCAATGTCCCATGCCAGGTAAGATACCACAGAAGGTTCTTGACATGATCACCAGGTTCTGACTCCCTATTCCTAAAATGCTCTTCTCAGTCACCTTGTTTGGAAAATGCCTTTTACTCATTCTTAACCTTGTCAATATTTCCCCCAACAGGCCTTTGCTGACCACCAAGCCTCTAAGAGGAGTTAGGTGCTATCTCAGTGTCCCAATAATCCCCCATACTTATTCCTGATGTAGCACTTTGCACACTATTTTGTAATAGTGTATCACCTATACTGTGCACCCAGTTTCTTGATGGCTGGTATTTTGTTCAGAATTGTACCTAAAGGAAATGTGAGTGCTTAGCATATAGTGGATACTTAGTAGTAACTTTCAAAAAGAATGAGTGAATGAAGACACTCTTAAAAAGTTATTGCTTGTCACTTAACACCTATTCCTTCACATTCTGGAACTCTTCTGCCTACATGATCACTGTCATCAGTATTGGGGTTTTGATTCTTCAGAGGAAGAAACCATAATTTTGTCTCTTTCCACCTCCTATTCATCCCTTTGGAGTGGAATCTTGTTTCATCATCAGAGACAGCTAGATGGAAAGAAAGTCAAATTGGTAAATATTGCAAATCCTAAAAGTTGGAATACTTCAGTCAATTCACGAGACCCAAAGTAAACATTAGTAGTGCGTGCATATGTGTGTATGCAAACCTGCATTATTGACATAAATATAATCCCTTTATGTCTTTATTTACAAAGTTCTTCATTATATGGATGACATATTTTATTGACTAGTGCTTATTTGAATTTCGAAAGATTCCTAATTGCTTGGCATTGAATAAATAGCACAAGAGAGTAGAATTGTAGATTTCAAAACCACAGGATACACATTTTCCTAAATATTATAAATGCCCTAGATATACTTTATGTTATATATATCTCTCTCACGTCAATATCTGTCTCTCTCGCTCTCTCTCTTCCCCTCCCTCCCTTCCGCTCTCTAAAAATCAATGGCAAAAATACCCTCGGGTGAGGATATACATATATATATATATATGTGTGTGTGTGTGTGTATTATATATACACACACACATACATACATACATATATATGAATGAGAATTCAGACTCATTCAAACTCATTCAAATATCATCCCTTTCAAAGCCCTCTGAACTTTCAATTGTCAACCAATGGCCCTTGGCACCAATTCAGCACCACAGGAATCCCCAGCTTGGGGTGTGGTGAAGGGGGAGACTCTATTCAGTGTAAACTGCTCAATTGTGATATAGCACAGCTGTGAAGCAGCCCTGGGGCAATGTGGCCCCAGTGTTGCAGCTCCTCCCATCTCTGGTGAGACAGCTCCAATCCAGTCTGCTCTGGCCTAGCCATTGACACAGGACAACTCCATTATAGTTCATTAAGACAGCTTCAGTGTTACAACTTCAGCTGAGGAAATGCAGACTTTGGTGGAAACCAAAAGTGCACTCCCAGAGCCAGAGGGGAGCTGACTTATAGAGAGACAAGTCTCCACCCCTGGTCCCTGATTGATCTGTTCTCATGCAAGTGAGAACTCCAAATTTTCAGTTTGTTTAGTCTAAAAAGCATTGGTTAGAATGGAGCCACTCTGATTGGTCAGTGAAGATACTAATGAGGGTATAGCTGCACAGCTCTGATTGGATGGGGAATGTCTCAGTCCTATTGCTTGAAATAGGATTCCAGGAACTCCATTAAAAGGGTTGGTGCAGCCCTGGCCAGCCTGAGCACCATCCAAATATGACAAGGTTGTGGGGTTCAATGTCCAGTCAGGGCACATACAAGAATCAACCAATGAATGCATAAATAAGGGGTAAAACAAATTGATATCTCTCTTTCTCTCTCTCAAAAATCAATCAATTAAAAAAATATTTTTTAAAAGAGTTGGTTCAGATGGCAGGGACATAGTGCAAGTGGAAAGTTCAGTGAAGGCTTTTCCCTGAACCAGGCTTGTGTGAGAAGCCCCTGTTCAACAGTGGCTGCTAGGCTTTGTTTTTAAATTTGAACCAAATTAGCCACCAGGAGCCCTTCTTGGTAGGTATTTTCTTTCTCAGGTTTGACAGAATTTTCATCTGATTTATGAGTGATTCCTTTCTTCATCACACACAAAGGTAATATAGGCCTTTTCTTTTATTCAAAAGTCTATGGGTCATTAAATTGCACATAAACACTCATGTAAATTATTATTTCCTCCAATATCACATTAAAAAAATTCCCGTGCTTATAGATCAGCTGCCCTTTCACACTCATTTAAAAGTAAGAGGAAGAATATTCTGGAAAGATGGCAGAGTAGGAAGCACCAGGAGTCCACCTCTCCAACAAGATTGAACTGGCAGCGTCTGCCTGATGTAACTACCTGGGAACTCTGAAGTTTATTCAAGGACTTGCAACTTCTAGGGAAAGTCTTCAATGGAAAATAGTGCTTAATTTTGTCAACATAAGTTCCTAGCACTGTAGCAGCTATCCATCCCCCACTCTGGCCCAGTGGCAGGCACCAGTGCATGTGTTCCTGGAGCCCATTACATGTAGCTTGTGGAGCCAAGGGCAATAAGAACCCTTCCTACAAATATTGAGGATCTGTGCTCTGATCAATGATTGCTGCTTGATTGAAGGGGTACAAGCACAGAGGTGGGCAGCCACGCGCTAGCTACCCTCTCCCCTCCAGATGAAGTGTCGTCAAGATATACAAAGGGCTGGCACATTTTCCCACTTTATTTTTCTTTTTTCCCCTTTTGGGGAGCCAAATATTTAAAGACTAGGACACTCAAAAGCAATCACATAAATAGGGAAATTTAGAAAGTCACTGCTCATGTCCAGGGAAAGAAGCAGACTCAGAAAAGACCTGAGACGAATAAACGTATGTATCAAGCTGATCAGCAGCATAGAGACAATCTAAATAATATTTAAAAGAGAAAGTGCCCTTGCCAAGGTGGCTCAGTTAGTTAGAGCATCGTCCCACAAACCAAAAGGTTGCAGTTTTGATTCCTGGTCAGGTCACATACCTAGGTTATGGGTTCCATCCTTGTTCATGGTATGTGTGGGAGACAACTGATCAATGTCTCTCTCTCTCTCTCTCTCTCTCTCTCTCTCTCTTCCTTCCTCTTTTTCTAAAATCAATAAACATATCTTTAGGTGAGGATAAAATAAAGAGTGAGAGCGAGAGAGAGAAATTAAAAAAAAAAAAATTCCCAGCAACCCTGGAGAAGATGAAGAAAGAATCTGATTTCCAAATTTTCCCCATTATAAAATTCAAAAGTCCTGTTTTCAACAAAAATAAAACATCACAGGGCATACAAATAAATGGGAAAATAGGACCGATTTACATAGAAATATAGAAAAAATCCACAAAACTGAAATTGGTTCTTAAAAAAGATTAACAAAATGAACAAACCTTTAGCTAGATTGACTAAGAAAAAAGAAAAGATTCAAATTACTAAAATCAGAATGAAAGTGGGCCATTACTACAAATTATATTAAATAAAAATTATTATTAGAAAGTACTATGACCAATTATCTGCCAACAAATTAGGAAACTGAGATGAAATGGACTAATTCCTAGAAATACAAACCCTATCAAGACTGAATCATGAGTAAATAAAAAATCTGAGTAGACTTTTAACTACTAAAGAGATTGAATAAATAATCAGAAACCTTCCAACAAAGAAAAGCCCTGGACTGGGTGGCTTTACTGGGGCAATCTACTGAACATTTAGAGAACTAGCACCAACCCTTCTCAAACTTTTGCAAAAAAAAATAAAGAAGAGAGAACACTTTCTAAGTCATTCTATGGGGCCAAAATTGCCCTGATAAAAAAGCCAGACTAAGATACAACAAGAAAGGATCTCTACAGACCACCATCCCTTATGAACTGTGATGCAAAAGTCCTCAACAAAACATTAACAAATGAAATTCAACTGTATTAAAAGGATTATACACACCATGTCAAATGGGATTTATTCCTGAAATACAATTGTCCAATATACAATATCAATTAACATAATTCTCCACATTAACAATATGAAGAAAACACACGATTATCTCAATTGATGCAGGCAAAGCATCTTTCACGATTCATACCCTTCATGACACAAACACTCAGCAAACTAGGAAAAGAAGGAAACTACCTTAACATAGTAAAAGCCATATATGAAAACCCCAAAGTAATATCATACACAATGGTTAAAAACTTTTCTGTTAAAATAGTAACAAGGTAAAGAAACCCACTTGTGTTATTTCTTTTGTTGTTATTGGTGTTTTTTTTTTTTCATTTTTTAAAATTTATCTTTATTTTTGAAAGTAATACAGATGTTCTATTTTTTCCCTCATTGACCCCCTCCACTCCACTCCTATCTCCCCCAACTACCCCCAGACCTTCCCCGCATTATTGTCTGTCCATGAGCTATGCATATATACACAAATTCCTAGAAAAATACAATCTTCTAAAAATGAATCAGGAAGAAGCAGAAAACCTGAATAGACTGATAACAACTGATTAAATTGAAGCAGTAATCAAAAAACTCCCAGAGAAACCAAGATGGTGGCATAGGTTAATGCCGGAGTTTGCTGTCTCGAACAACCACTTCAGAGATACAACTAAAGGACGGAAGGACATCATCCAGAACCACAGGAAGGCTGGCTGAGTGGAAATTCTACAACTAGGAGGAAAGAAAATATCATACCCAGACTCAGAGGAGGCGCTTGGGAGGGAATCTCAGATTCTGAGATCCAGATCCAGGCGAGTCTCTAGGGACCCAGACTCAAACGGGAGAAGCGGGACTGTCTGGCTTCGGTCGGAACTCAAAGGCAGCTTTCTCTCTGAGGTTTGCAGCGGTTGCTGGGACTCTGAGAGGCAGAGCCCCTAGGGACGGAACTGAGAGCAGCCATATCTGCTCGCTCCGCGCTCCCTGTAGATCCCCTGGGTCCCGCCCCGCTCAAGCCCTGCGCAGAGCCATTTTCTGGATAGCCTCAGGCAAAGGCTAGATTAGCACCGCACTAGAGATCCAGCACAGAAGCTCTCCCATTGCAGACACAGCTGACTCTCATAGCCAGTTAGCCTGGAGGTCAAATCACCCCCGGTATTGCCAACAATAATCAAGGCTTAACTACAACAAGACTGCGCACAAAGCCCAAAAAGGGGTGCACCAAGAGTGTCCACCTCAGGTAATTGGGGAGGCTGAGCCACT
>NW_006293523.1:39014-41614 GCF_000327345.1 Myotis davidii | reverse complement strand
GATTCCCAGCTTGCTTTGTTTTCTCCTGATTCCCTAATATATCACAAATGGATTTCATGTAATCCACTAACCCACGTACGTCTCCTCCTTGGATTGTAACATATAAAACAAAGTGAAAAACTGCCATTCTCAGGAGCATTCTCCCAATACATTGAGATCCTGCTTCCCGGCAATTGTGAAATAAATAAATAAATAAATAAACAAAACAAAACAAAAAAAAACTCCCAGAAAAAAAAAGCCCTGGTCCAGATGGCTTCAGGGGAGATTTACTACATATTCAAAGAAGTATATCCTTTGATATCCTCCTCAAATATTCCATTTGTGCTATTTCTATTCAATATAGTACTGGAGGTTCTAGCCCAAGCAATTAGGCAACAGAAAGAAATAAAAAGCATCCAGCCGAAACCGGTTTGGCTTAGTGGATAGAGCGTCGGCCTGCGGACTGAAAGGTCCCAGGTTCGATTCCAGTCAAGGGCATGTACCTGGGTTGCAGGCACATCCCCGGTGGGAGATGTGCAGGAGGCGGCTGATCGATGTTTCTAACTCTCTATCTCTCTCCCTTCCTCTCAGTAAAAAATCAATAAAATATATTTTAAAAAAATTTAAAAAGCATCCAAACTGGAAGGAAGAAGTAAAATTATCTGTTTGTAGATTATATGACTTTATATGCCGAAAACTATAAAAATTACATACCCACACAATTAGCGAATGAACTCTACAAAATATCAGGATACAAAAATTAGTGGCATTTTTGTACAATAACAATAAAAAATCTGAAAAGTAAATTAGGAAAACAATTCCAAGACAACCCCCAGAGCCTGGTTTAAACTCATCCTTGCTACCTAATTTCTCTGAGTGCCACTCAGTTACATTTTGAATTTTCATCTAAAAAAAATTATATTTATAATAATATAAAAATTAATAAAATACCAAAGAATTAACCAAGGATGGGAAAGACTTGTACAATGAAAACTATAAAATATTGCTGAAAGAAATGAAAGAAAATTTAAGTGAATTAAAACATAGTCCCTTTTCATGAAATGAAACACAATATTATTAAGATGTCAATACAATTCAAAGCAATTTACAAATTTACTGTAACCCATATCAAAATCTCAAAAACTTTTTTTTTTGCAGAAATTGAAAAATCTCTTCTAAACTCATATGAAATCTCATAGATCCCAAATACCCAAACAATCTTGGAAAAGAAAACTAGAGGATTCACACTTCCTGATTACAAACCTGATTTACAAATTACTGCAAAGCTGAAATAATCAAAACAGTATGGTATTGGCATAAAAACAAAAATATAAGCCAATGGAATAGAATAGAGAGCCCAAAAATAAATCCTTGCATTATGGTCAAATGATTTTTGACAAAGTTCCAGGATCAGTCAGTGGAGAAAAGACATCTTTATAACAAATGGTGCTTTAAACACTGGATATCCACATAAAAAATAATAAAGTTGACCCTTGCTCAACTCCAAACATATCAAAGACCTAAGTAAAAGAGCTAAACATAGGGACAATTTTGGGTTTGTCAATAATTTCTTGATTATGACACCAAAGGTACAGACAACAAAAGAATTAAATAGACAAATTGGACCTCATGAAAATTAAAAACTTTGGTGAATCATGTATGCTATGAGTAGAGTAACAGGATAACTCACAGATGAGAGAAAAAAATTTCAAATCACATATCTGATAAGAGATTATATCCATAATATACAGAGAAGTCCTAAAACTCAACAACAACAAAATAATCTAAAATAAGCAAATGATTTGAATATACTTTTTTCCCAAGAAGAAAAACAAATGGCCAATAATCATATAAAAAGATGCTCTACAATGAGATACTACCTCGCATCCATTAGGATGAGTATTATTTAAAAACAAAGTAAAATAGAAAATAAGTATTGAGGAGATATAGAAATTGGAATCGTTTTTGCATTATTGGGGAAATGTAAAATAGAATAGCTACTATGGGAAACAGTATGGAATTTCCTCAAAAATTAAAAATAGAATTACCAGCCCTAGCTGGTTTGGCTCAGTGGATAGGCCATCAGCCTGAGAACTGAAGGTCCCAAGTTCAATTCCAGTCAAGGGCATGTACCTTGATTGCAGGCTCGATCCCTGGCCCTGGTTAAGATGAGTACGTGAGGCAACCAATCGATGTGCCTCTCTCTCTTTGTGTCTCTCCCTCTCCCTACCACTCTCTCTAAAAATCAATGGAGCCCAGCCTCCATGGTTCAGTGGTTGAGCCTCGACCTATGAACCAGGAGGTCACAGTTTGATTCCCCATCAGGACATATGTCTGGGTTGCTGGCTTGATCCCCAGTAGTAGGCATGCAGGAGACAGCCAATTAATGATGATTCTATCATTGATGTTTATATCTCTCCCTCTCCCTTCCTCTTTGAAATCAATTATATATATATCCTATATAATAAACGCCTAATATGCAAATTGTCCCCTCAATCCGGAGTTTGACTGCTTGCTATGATGTGTGCTGACCACCAGGGGGCAGCTCCTGCATTGAGCATCTGCCCCTGGTGGTCAATGCATGTCATAGCAACTGGCCATTTGGTCACTTAGGATTTTAT
>NW_006293523.1:35517-38927 GCF_000327345.1 Myotis davidii | reverse complement strand
TGGAGGAGAGAAGCCAAGCCTTGCTGTGGCCGGAGGGGAGAAGCCAAGCCTCGCTATGGCCAGAGAGAAAAATCCTAGTTTCGAGGCTTGGCTTCTCCACTGCGGCCGGACCAAAGGCCTGGGTCCCGGGTGCCAGAGGAAAACCGGTGCTGGCAGCCAGGGGAAGAAAGGCCTATTGTGCAAATCTTCGTGCAAAGGGACACAGACACACACACAGGCACACACCATGTGCAAAGGCTGTTAAATCGTGTTGTTCACCCATATCTTCAGAAAAAAATCACTTCTACTGTCATGGTAAACAACCTACTTCCTTATTTATAATGGTCTGGCCCTCTAGCAATTTCAGCGCTAAATTATAGCTAATTTGCCTACAAACGTCAGGTGGTCATAATAATCTGGCCACTCAGGGTATATCAATGGAAAAAATACCCTCAGCTGAAGATTAACAACAATAAAAAATAGAATTACAATATGACCCAGCGATTTCACTTCTGGGTGTACCCCCCCCCCAAAAACAAAGGAATTGAAAGCAAACTTTCAAAGAGATATTTATTCCCAGCAGCATGTTCTTATACAGCATTATTCACAATAGTACCATGTTCTTAGCAGCATTATTCTCAATAATTAAAACACAGAAGCAACACAAGTGTCCATCAGTGGATGAGTAATAAGCAAAATGTGTTAGATGCATACAATTGAATATCATTTAGCCTTTAAAAGGAAGACAATTCTGACAGATGCTACAACACAAATGAATCTTTGTGACTGAGTGAAATAATCCAGTCACAAGAGAAGATAAATATTGTATGACTCCACTTACATGAGTGAGGCACCTAGGATAGTCAAATTCTTTGAGACAGAAGGTAGAATGATGGTTACCAGAGATTGGAGGAGGGAGGCATTGGGAGGTATTGTTAATGGGTATAGAGTTTCAGTTTCACAGAAAAGAATTTCTGGAGATGAATGATGGAAATGGTTGAATGGTGGTGATGGTTGCACAACACAATGAATGTACTTAACACCACTCAACTGTACATTTAAAAATGGTTAAAATGGTAAATTTTAGTTATGTGTTATGTTACCACAATTTTAAACATTTTTAAACAAACAGAACAAGTGAAAAGAAACAAAATTCACCTCAGAAAAAGCTCTTCAGTCTTTCAACATTTCTCTCTGATTTCAATTGCTCACACTAAGGACTTTGAAAAAGGAAAGTGCTCTACAGATACAAATTCCTATTGGTGGTGGTGGTAATAGTGGTGGTGGTGTTATTACTATCATTATTGTTATTAACATTATCATTCATCTAAGGTGATATGAGACTGTAGAGTGGTGGAATGGAAAAGGCTAAGTAGCAGGACAGACCTGGTTTCTGCACTTGTGAAACGTATGACTAGAAAATTGTACTTTTGTTATTTGAGCTTCAATTTCCTCACATAAGAAGTGGTAAATATAATACTTCCTTACAGACTTATTATAGTAAGGATTAGAAACAATTTGGGAGAGATGCCTAGCACGGTGCCCAAGCACTGACACATAATAGTTATTCAATAAATTGTAACTATCATATTGTACTAGTATTAGTATAGCTAAATTATTGCAAGTAGAGAATAAGATCATGTACATTAACATGGTATCCAGGGAGCACTCAATAAATATCAACTCATCTTCATATCATCACCATTACCCACCATCATAATACTAAGATGCCTCTTTTTATTTTTCTTTCTTTTTACTGTGTTTTGCTTCCAATTTAGGTGCAATTATAATCAGTGATCCTAGACAGAATGTTTTAAAGGCAAGTTTATTATTCATATTCCTTTGAGAGAAACTTGTTTTCCATTTTAGCAGAATGTGTTTTGTCCAAAATAAATAACCCAAGATGTAAAGTAATATGCCAATATTTTCAAAACATTGATTTTCAGTGCATTATGGCTTAACTCTCTTCAAACATTTAGGAATTCTTAAAAACAGGAATTAAGTCCTCTTGCATTTTTAAATTTAAAAAGATGGGTTTTCTGTAGTTTGTCTTAAATAATCAATATTTGTCAACATTTCTGTTCTCTCCAGAGGGTAGTAATTAGACTTGAGTAGTAAATTATCATTAATGTACATAAATGTGAGTGTCATATGTATCTTGTAAAATAAACATCTGGTGAAATTCCTGAGTGTATCTATACATTATAAAATGGAAAGCATTTTTTAATGTTTCCTAAAAGCCTAAATAAGTTTTATTTCCTTCCTCAAAATAGGGACTTTCTGAAAAACATCATTCTTAGTTTATAATCTTCATATTTTCCCATGGCTTCACATTCTCCCATCCTCCCTTCCCTCCATCTGTCTGAAACAGTCATTTAAAACAGAAAGCTGATGTTAATTACCAGAGACAAGTGTTAATGGATTTTAATTTTGCTTTATTAGAATTTATGCAAATTTCACTGTGTTGAGATTCAAATAAAATCCTTATAGACACAAGATTATTTTTTTTCTTTTTGTTGTTGATTTTGTAAAAGGAAATGAAGAAAGTTTTAATTAGTATTCGGTGACAGGAACTCTTGGTAACAATATTCTTATAATAAGAAATAGTTGTCATAAAATTCTCTTTTAAACTATGTGAATTTCAAGGAAAAACCAAGATGGTGGCATAGGTAAACACCGGAAATTGCTGCCTTGCACAGCCACTTCAAAAATACAACTAAAACACAAAACGGACATCATCCAGAACCACAGGAAGGCTGGCTGAGTGGAAATTCTACAACTAGAAGGAAAGAGAAAAGCACACTGAGACTCAGAGGAGGTGCAAAAGTAAAGTACAGAGGTACAGAGGCACACATGGAAAGGGCTGGCAACTGAGGACGTGGTTGTTTTTTTCAATCATGAGGGAGTCACAAGCTCCCGACTGCTCTGAACTTCAGTTCCAGGTGAGTCTCTGGGGACTCAGACTCATATGGGGAGAAACTGGACTGTCTGGCAGTGGGCGGAACTTGAGGATGACTTTCACTCAGAGGTGCTTGTAGTGGTTACTGTGGGACACAGGGCCTCTTAGGGCAGGGCTAAGGATCAGCCATAGCTGTTGCTCCGCCCTCTTGATTCCCTGAGACCCTGCCCCACCCAGGCTGTGTGCAAAGGCTTTTGCATATGAATGGCTTGGCCCTTTGCAATCTAAAATTACCTAACAAACTGCAGCTGGGTCAGAGAGACCCAACCGGAAAAGAAAAAAAAATCCAATAATATGAAGATAGTGTAAGGAGTCTCTGGGACAACTTCAAGCGTACCAACATCTGAATTATGGGGGTGCCAGAAGAAGAGAGAGAGAGCAAGATATTGAAAACCTATTTGAAGAAATCATGACAGAAAACTTCCCCTACCTGGTGAAAGAAATAGACTTACAAGTCCAGGAAGTGCAGAGA
>NW_006293523.1:18447-35497 GCF_000327345.1 Myotis davidii | reverse complement strand
AAAAAGAAGAAAAAGATAAAGATAAAAATTCTGAACAACAAAGTGACAACAAATACATATCTATCAACAATTGAATCTAAAAATCAAGTGAATAAAAAATCTGATGAACAGAATAAACTGGTGAATATAATAGAATCAGGGGCATAGAAGGGGAGTGGACTGACAATTCTCAGGGGAAAGGGATGTGGGGGTGCAGGAAGAGACTGGACAAAAATCGTGCACATATGGATGAGGACAGTGGGGGGGGGGGGAATAAGGGCAGAGGGTGGGGTGGGAACCGAGTGGAGGGAAGCTATGGGGGGAAAATAAGAGGAACAACTGTAATAATCTGAACAATAAAGATTTAATTTAAAAAATCTATGTGAGTTTCATAATTGGTTAAATAGCACTAATGTCTTTCCTCCAAAGATTCAAATATTCAGCTACACTTTCTGTAAGCTTGCTTATTTTTATTGTCTTTTTATTTTTATTTGTTTTTATCTTGATGAAAACATGTGCATTGCCATACACCAAAAATTCTTTCTCTTTCATCCAATGCATCCCATGATATAGATTTATTAGAAAGCTGCTCTAGTAATTCAATAAGTACTCTTTTAAATGAAAAAGAATATGAGAATTTTAGGTATTCCCTGGCTCTAAAATTATTATTTCTATATTATCCAGGAGATACAAACACAATGTTTATCTTTCCAATATTCAAAAATATTCAAAGACATTTTCTATTTGCGTAGTTTTTTCCAGAGTACAGTGGGTCTTGACTTACGAGTTTAATTCGTTCCGAGACCGAACTCATTAAGGAGCTCAAATTACTCTGTTAACTCAGTGCAAAAAATTGTCTGAGAGACAGCTGGTATCTCAAAAAACTCCTTAGTTGGGACACTCGTCAGTCAAGGCCCCACTGTACTATCACAGAAATTTTGTTATAAATTCTTATAATAACATAAAAATAAAACTATTATCTCCATTTTCCACATTAGGAAACTGAAGCACTAGCTCCCACAACTAATAAATGGCAAGGCTGAGATTGGAATAGTCTTGCTAGCTGGAGGCAGAGTGTTCCTTCTTTTATATCCTAGATGCTTCCATCAACGAAGTTTAGTACTGGGGGAAGTGAGGCCTTACATGCAGTATTTGTAGTGGTTTAAAAAATATATCCATAAATTTCTGATAATTCTGTCTGCAAGAGACAGAGTTTAATTCCCCTCTCCTGGAGAGTGGGCTGGAGTTAGTGACTGGCCTCTAACAAATGGGATGCAGGAGAAATGAAAAAACGTCCCTGCTG
This sequence comes from Myotis davidii, assembly GCF_000327345.1. Taxonomy (NCBI): domain Eukaryota; kingdom Metazoa; phylum Chordata; class Mammalia; order Chiroptera; family Vespertilionidae; genus Myotis; species Myotis davidii. Next base: position 34,215 of record NW_006293523.1, on the reverse strand, counting down.
AGATTAAGTTAGGAAAATACTGCAGCCTCTGTCTTGGGAGCTTTTTTCTTGCTCACTCACGCTGGGAGGGCGACACCAGGCAGCCTTGTGGAGAGGCTCTTGTGGAGAAGACCTGAGGACTCCAGCCAAGAGCCAAACGACTGAGTGCGCCTTCTCAGGTGACCTAGTCCAGTGATGGCGAACCTTTTGAGCTTGGCGTGTCAGCATTTTGAAAAATCCTAACTTAACTCTGGTGTCGTGTCACATAAAGAAATTTTTTTGATATTTGCAATCATAGTAAGACAAAGATTTATATTTTTGATATTTATTTTATATATTTAAATGCCATTTAACAAAGAAAAATCAACCAAAAAAATGAGTTTGCGTGTCATCGGTTCGCCATCACTGAAGAGTCATATGGTGAAACTTCAGCTAACATCCCACTACCCACAACCTCCTGGGAGACCCTGAACCAGAAGCACCCAACTAAGCCACCCTGGATTTCTGCCCCCTCTGAAATTGAGATAGTAAGTGCTTGTTGTTTTAATAAGTTGTGGGTGGCGGGGAGGGTTTGGCGGTAATTTGTTGTGCAGCAATAGATAACAAATATAATGTGTTTGCCAGAGCCTGTGATTCTTAAAGACAGGGCAAATATATTAAAAAAGAGTGGAGTCTAGAACACAGGGTCCCAAAATTGGGGCCTTGAATGGTGCAAAGAGAGACAGAAAGTTTTTAAAACTTAGAAGGCCAAGAGGTCACTGGATCATGGCCCCTCGGGGCTCCATATGGCCTGGGGTAATTGGGGTTAAAAGCTTTGGAATAAAAACTTTTTGTGTTAAAGATCTAACATGTTTACTGTGTAACATATACAGACTATTGCAGCCCTATGCCCTGGTTTCCTTGTGTGTAAAACAGATATATTAAATAAGTCCATAATGTTCTGGGGAGGATTAAAAGTGATACTACATTAAAAGTACTTAATTTAGTGTGTGATACATAGTAAAGGCTCAATAAATACTCATTCCTGCAATCAGCAGTAGCGGCAATGGCTGGAAGAGAGAAGAGTAGAGTTGGGCTCTGTGAGAGGAAGAGTTGGAGCGCTTTTGGGTCCTGGAACCACCACATATTAAAGTCAAGGAACCCAGATGAGCCTGCAGAGTCATGCAGAGCCCAGAGACTCTGTGGGCCCTGGGCAGGTGAGATCTGGGGGATTTCCGATGCAGATAAATCTGCTGGCCAGCGAAGTCACCCAGTGGAGCATCTGCAGTTGTTCGTCACAAGAAGCAGGAGTTCAGCAATAATTCAAATAGTAACCTGAGAAGAGTGGAAACTAGGATTATGCAGAGTTTGGGCGGGAGCATGTGGAATCCACAAAGATGTAGGAAACATGGGATATGTTGAGCCAATGACCAAGTACAAGAGCTGGTTGAAGTAGAATTGCACTGTTGCTACCATTTGCAAAGGTGGCCCATGTCTTAGGACAAAGAGCAAAGCCCCTGTTATACAAAAACAAAGAGGTTATAGTTTAATTTTTAAAAACGAATTTTCCAAGAATAGACCACAGGATGTTATTTAACCTTGCCCATACTATCTTTCTCAGATTTTTACCACTTAGGCCCCATGAACTATTCTCTTCCTCCTAAGAGGACAGGCAAATCGTTTTCTAAACTGACAGTGCACAATCTTAAAAAGCAGGATTTGGAAATGGCAACAGCGACCGCCATGATAATTAATGCCAGACATCTTCAAAGACCTTCTTTCACCTACAAATGAAACTAATTACTAGTCTTTTTCACTGGGAGTTCCTCACTGCATTATGCAGGAGCAGCAACAGCTGGCTCATCCCTTGCAGTTTATTCTCAAAAGCCTTTCAATAAATCTGTTTTGAATTCTATAGCCCACCCTACCCCCACTACCTAAAAGAAATATTCAGGAAATAGAACCTAGTAAATGATTTATGGCAGCTCATAGTCTGGTGGGGAACATGCTGGTATTGAGGCAATGAATTCCAGCCCCTCCTTGGCCATGCCCAGGTGTAAACAAACAGAGTTAAAAGAACCAGGTACAAACCATGGCATTCCATCAAAACTCTTACGGCAAAGAACTGGAAAGAGAACGAACAGCACTAATCTTTAAAATTTTTATTTATGGAACACCTAAGGAAATGAAAGGATTTAAAAGAAATTTAAGACTAGAATAGACCTTTGAGACTCTCTGTGTTAGTTTAACATCATCGTTCAATTCCTCTCCATACCTCCCGCCACTCTCAACTCAAAACAGCAAAAGCGGGCTCTATGAGGTTAGTGGTTCTCTCCTTGCCAGACAGACCAGAGGCCAGTCATTTAGACTGCTAATCTAATTCTCTTCCAACTACATTACCTTTTACTAAATGCAGATGGATGGTCCGAGTAGGCTAAATCAGAATAGTTCCTTCTCAGACAGTTCTACAGTTCCTGCTATTTACCTGGCTTTTCAATTCTGAGCATCAAAATGACAATCAATGTCACTGATGCTTTTATAATGCCTGAAGGCACCTTTCAAAGTGCACAATTTTTAAAGTTTTACAAAAATATTTTACATTGAGGAAAACTACATCTGCATCTGTAATATATGCAGGTCACTAGACAGTTAATACATAACTGTATAAACACTATTCCTTGATTCTAACTAGTATCATTCCATCCTAGTCAAGTTGTAAAAGAAGCTTTTAGAAGGGGTGAGGGGGTCTGGGAAATACCCCCAATTGGTTCTGATTCCTCTTCTTCCCTCATCAATTTCTTCTTCTGATTCACTTCTATTTCCCAAACTATACTTGTGCATATCTGAAATCTTTTTTGTATCAGATCTGAAGCACTATTCTCAGATAAGGTCCTTAGGTTGTAATTGTTCAAACTTTCCTTTTCAAAATACACAGACTTAGATGCCTAATTGAAATTCTGCTATCTCTAATCTTAATTCCTAGCTGCATAATTAGTGCAAGTGCCTGCAATGTCTTCTCTGTTACTTGAACCAAGAGAGGTTTTTATAAACTTTGAGTTTACAAAAATTATATATATATCTGAGTTGAATGATGCCCAGGAAAAGTAATCCTCTCTCCCTCAGAAACCTTTTTGTTTGTCCATGCCTTTTGGTTCATTATTAAAACCCTACTCGCACCTTGCAACCAGGCAGGATTTGCTTTCTTATTGGTGGTGTTGCCTTATTAGGCAGTCCTTATTGTATTCTATATATTTTTATTCATGAAGAAGTGTCAGTGATCAGCTCTGAACACCATGCTCCTAAATTCCTTCAGACACCCAAAAAACAAAAACAGAATTGAAGATGAAGCAAAACAAGGAGCAAGCAAAAGTAGAGCAAGGAAAAGAATGAGAATGTAAGGCTGGGGTTCCTTCCAGGCTGGTCAGATAGCCATCTCCCCTCTGCTGACGCCACACAGAATAAAGAACAGAACAAAGATCAGATGGGTGCCAGGTGAGAGAAAGGCAAATGGATTTTTGGGAAGCTGTCACTATTTTCTTTCTTTATATTGAATTTATCAGGGTGACATTCGTTTATAAAATGATATAGGTTTCAGCTATACAATTTTTAAAGTGATCAGGAATTTTATATAAAATGGGCTTATCACCAAGATTATGTACCATTTATCCTATTTTCCTAGCATATTAGGCAAGAGAGGTCCTAAAGTTTAGGTGTATATAAGAATCACCTGGGGTGCTGGTTACATAGTCAGATTTAGAAGTCTCCCCCAGGGAAGCTGATCCAAGAAACCTTCAGTGAAGCTCAGGCATTTTTAACAAGCTCCATGTGTGATGGTTTTAATCCAGGTAATATCATGACTATATCTTTAAAAGTATGTTGTACAAGAAAACTATCAATTTCTGGAAAGGAAGGAAGGAAATAAGAAGGGGAATGTGCAATGATAGAAAATCTATATATTGGTCTCTGCCACCTGTTCCTGCAACAGAGGTCCTAAAATCCTTGTAATTTTTCAAGTGATAAGAACATTAGGGACATCTTTTTATTATTATTATTTGATCTTTGACCCTGGTTCCTGACACAGAGCTTCTAAATCCTTTGGCATCTTCTGGGGAACAGGAGTGTCTTTTGTTCTAATGAGGCAACTCTTGGTGGGTCCTGGATGGCTTCAGGATGGGGGCTGGTCACTAGAAAGATCAAGCCAGAATTAAAAGCTTAGAGCTTTCCACCTACCCCCCATCCTCCAGAAGGAGAGAGGGACTGGAGACTAAGTTGACGATCTTCAAGCCTACATGATGCAGCTCCATAAAAACCACAGAAGTGTAGGGTTTGGAGTGTTTCCAGGTTGGTGAGCATGTGAAGATGCTGAAAGTATTGTGCTGGAGAGATCATGCAAGTTCCAAGCCCCTTCCCACATACCTCACTCTGTGTGTCTCTTTCTCTGCTGTTCTTCTGTATCATCCTATATAATAAAAGGGTAATATGCAAACTAACCCTAACAACAGAACAACTGGGAATGACTGGTCACTATGACACACACTGACCACCACGGGGCAGACACTCAATGCAGGAGCTGCCCCCTGGTGGTCAGTACGCTCCCACTGGGGCAGCTCTGCTCAGCCACAATCCAGGCTGACGGCTGCCAGTACAGCGATGGTGGTGGGAGCCTCTTCCGCCTCCTCAGCAGCACTAAGGATGTCCTGCTGCAGCTTAGGCATGCTCCCCGCTGGCAAGTGGACATCCCCCGATGGCTGCCGGGCTGCCAGAGGTATGTCTGACTGGCAGCTTGGTCCCGATCCCCCAGGGAGCGGGCCTAAGCCAGCAGGTGGACATCCTCCGAGGGGTCCCAGACTGCAAGAGGGCATAGACCAGGCTGAGAGACCCCCCCCACCAAGTGCACAGATTTTTGTGCACCAGGCTTCTAGTTTATTATAACCTTTATAATAAACTGGTAAATGTTTCCCTGAGTTCTGTGAACAAGACTAGAAAATTATTAAATCCAAGGATGGGGTCCTGGGAGCCCCCAGTTTGTAGCCAGTTGGTCAGAAGTACAGGTGACAACCTGGGACTTGTGATTGACATCTGGACTGGTGGTAGCACTCTTGTGGGACTAAGTCTTTAACCACCTGTGAAATCTGACACTAAGGCTAGGTGGGTCGTGTCAGAACTGAATTAAATAATAGGACACCCAGCGGGTGTCACAGAAAATTGCTTGATTTGTGGAAAACCCAAATACCTGGGGCCAGAAGTGTTCTTCCTAGACAAGGAGGAGAGATGAAAGGGAAAAGTTACTTGTTCAAAGGTTTTTCTCTCTTTTCACCCAAATCTGAAATTCTTAAAAATATATGTAAAAGCTAAAAAAAAAGTAATAAAAACTCAGGGAAATATGAGCTGAGCTATTGTATACATTAAAAATCTATTTTAGTAATATCTGTGCAGATCGTTTAACTTATAAAGAAGAATGAAAAAGATTGAATCATCCATTTTTATGAAGCATTCATTATTTTCTTATGCTATATGTGATTTTACTTTTTAAAGTGAGTAAATGCATTTACAAAAAAAAAAAACAAAAAAAAAACACCATCAAATACTTTTTACCCTTCTCATGAAACAATTCACAGCCAAACACATTTAACACATGAGATCTTTGATCTCTAATTTCAACTAACCAGTAGGGTAATAGTTACATTTGAGGTCACAGTAAAGTCTTGACCTCCCTCATGGCTTTTTTCTTCAAGGAAACTCCATTTTCATCATCAACTTCCAAATAACCCACCAGTTGCCCAAGTTTTAATACCTTACATCAGAGCAAAAAAAAAAAAAAAACACACGAGCTTGAGCGAGTGCTAGAAACATTCACGAAAATATGGTTTTCCCACTTGGTTTCTTATTAAAATGTGCCTAATGTAAAGGTGGCTAAATTCTTGAGCAGCAAGGGTAACACGTACATTTCCACAGAATTAAGGCTGTATATACATGTCATTTATGTGTACAAAAGCGAATGTCATTTGACATTGTATTGTAATTTTTTTGTTTCTTAAAATGTTATATTATTCCTCTTATAGAAATAACATAGCATATCATCAATTTATTCTGAGAGAAAAACCAACTTTACATTCAAAGCCTGCAAAGGTATGTTTAGAGATGAAATTATAAATTGAAACATTAAAAAATGTTTTATATCTTCAAATGCTCTTTTTTTTTTCCAGAAAGCTAGGGTGAGAATTGGCACATGCAAATTTTGCTGCCTGACTTCCTCATGACTGATTACAGCTGGTGGAGAATTCATAAAAGAGCAAAGCAAACTGTCAAAGCACATTAGCAGCTGCAAAGAAGGAGACAAAAGAATAGCCACAATTATTATTTGTAATTGCTCATTGGGATGAGTTGAGTTCTACTTGTTCCTACCTAAACCATGGAAAAAACATATCATCTCTAAATATTCCATTTGCACCCCAGTACTGTGTTTGTGTCCATGCCATCATCCACTATTGTTTTAAGATGTTTATCTCCAACAAAAGTGAGTAAAGTAAAAAACAAATTAAAAACTCTTTGAGGTTGTTAATTATCTACAACATTCTAAGGCTGAATACATCTCAATTAAATAAATGGAGTAAAAAAGTAGTTCTTGGCCCAATCTATGTGGCTCAGTGGTTGAGCATCCACCTATGCACCAGGAGGTCATGGTTCAATTCCTGGTCAGGGAACATGCCCAGGTTACAGGCTCAATCCCCAGTGTGGGGCATGCAGGAAGCAGCCAATCAATGATTCTCTCCCTCTCCCTTCTTCTCTGGAATCAATAAAAATGTACTTTAAAAAAATAGTTCTTAAAATCAGAAAACTTATGAGTATAATTGGGTGATTTTGAACTCTGTGGTATTGAGGGATTAAAATGGTGAGTAAAAATATATAAGGCACTTACTTTTACAGAACTTACAATCTGGTGAGGGAGGTGGATATTAATTGTACAGGGTAAACTGTGAATAGTGTGTGAGAATATAGTACAGAGTAAACTAATTTAGAGGATTGAAGAAAACTTAACTAAAGAAATGATATTCGAGTTGGGCTCTAAAGTGTTTATGAGTTAACCAGACAAAGGTTAACAAAGAGGCTGGGAGGAGAAGCAATGGGAACACTAGAGAAAAAGTGTCCACAAAGGAGTATGATGTGTCCAAGAGAAAGTTGACATGGCAGCGGAGTACACAAGCTGGAAAAAAAATGACAAAAAATGAGTCCAAGACAGGCCCCTATTGTATTGAAGAATTTGGTCTTTGACTTAGAAGAATTTGAGAGCCACCAAAAGGTTTTGTGTGAGTGTGTGTGTGCAAGAGAGAACATATGTTTTTTTTCTGTTGGAAGTATAAACTCTTAACAGGATGCATGTGTGCACGCTCTTACATCACAGGCTTTGGAGGAAGAGTAGTACATGATCATATTTGCACTTCAACTCAGTCACACTGGCTGGGACATGAAAAAGAAATTGAAGTGAGGATCTACTACATGTGGGAACTGGGTAAGAAGCTAATGCCTTGGTTTGGGCAAAGGTGATAGAAAACTGGCCTGAGATCATCAGAAGTCAGAAATGAAATTCTGACTCAGAGCCAGATCTAAGGTCCACAGGGACCATGAACAAAAACCTGATTTTGTGGAGAAAAGACAGGTTATGCCTTTGGTTTTGAACCTATTGAGCTTGAGCTGCCTTTGAGACAACCAGGTAGGGATAAGAGAGGATAGTTGACTGATACAGATTAAGAGACCTCAGTGTAGACGAAGGCCAAAATTATTTGAGCTGTGAGGTGAGTTCTAAAAATATATATAGGAGTTTATTATATGAAGACTGAGGGACATTTCAGAAAGAAATATGTACTCTTATTAAAGCTGGAACATACAGGGTCTGTTCTTTCATTAACCACTAATGAGAAGTATTTTTATTTATAACAGAATTTAATCAAGACTTTTAAAAAAAATTAAGCCCTGACAGGCATTAACCCATTAATCTTTCCTTAATCCAAAGGAATGTTAATTTTAGAGTAAACTGCCATAATAGATGAAATAACTGCATTTTAAAGGGTGAGTTCCTACATTTATGAAATTTGCAACCTCTCTTTTTTTTACAATCACCATTTATCCAAAAATTTATAGAATTTCCTTCAGAATTAATTCTTATAATGCTTCTTATTTAAAGGCAAAAAATATATGCCTTTTAAGCTTTTCAACAATTTCCATAATTTCTTGAAATATTTGGTAGACTTTTGCCTTTGATTTTGTATTCACTCGAACCCAGTGTACAGTTCCCAGTTTGATAAGCTATTAACAACTATCTATAATAATACAAGCGTGATATGCAAATCTACCAAACAGCTGAACAGCGGAATGACCATCCTGATGTCCTTTCGGACAATCTTCCAGACATGGTTCCGGACGAAGCCGGGGCTGCCAGGGCTGAGGCAGCCGGGTCTGCAAAGGCCTACTCTTGCATGAATTTCGTGCATAGGGCCTCTAGTTAATAATAAAATAAAACAAAATTTGCATAGTAGTTAAATGAGTTTAAAAGATATTAAGTGAGTTTATATTCAATATTATTGTTTTAATTAAGATCAGTCTTATTTATTGCATAAGAATGTGCTTTCTTGAGATGGACAGAAATGTATGGAGAACAGTAAACTTGCAGGGACTTACAGGAGGAGCAAGGAAGTTTATCTTATTTGCATGACAGCCTGCAGGTGTCAGATACGTGACTATCATGTCTCATATGTGTTATAGTGGGAAAACCTGAAAACTACTGTTTAACACCAAAGTTTTAAGCTCCCACATAGGGTGTATGGACAATAATACACACATTTATCTTTTTATACAGATTAGAAGGAAAATATTATAAATGTTTTATTTTGTAAGTCATTCCAAATAGTAGACTGGTTTATTATTTTTCATACTAGAGACCTGGCCTGCGATCAGGGACATCTTCCTCAGCTGCCTGCAGCTGGTCCCACCCCTGCCACCACCCACCCCTAGTTCCCCATTCACCATTGGGTGATTGGTGCCTGATGGGTGGAGGAAGGGACCAAGAGGTCGGCAGTTCCCGCCCACTCACCAGCCCTGCCCCTGCCCAGCGTGGCCATCAGGTGATTGGAGCCTGCCAACCAGGGAAAGGGACCAAGAGGTGGTCAGTGTGCCTCTTAGCGACTGATCCAGTAGTCATTCTGTCCGTTCTGTTGTTAGGGTCAATTTTCATATTACCCTTCTATTATATAGGATAGCGGCCTGGTGCACAGGTGGGGGCCAGCTAGCCTGCCCTGAAGGGGGCCCCGGATCAAGGTGGGGGTCTCCGTTGGGGGACAGGGCCGGCCAGAGTGAGGGGCTGCCCCAATCAGGTGTGGGTCCCTGCTGGGGGTGGGACCAGTCTGGGTGAGGGGCTGTGGGTGGTTTTCAGGTCGGCCATGCCCCCGATCAGGGTGGGGGTTGCTGCTGGGGGTGGGGCTGGTCTGAACGAGGGGCTGTGGGCAGTTTGCAGACCAGCCATGCCCTCAGCTTTGTCAGGAAGGACATCTGGAATGATGTCAGGAAGACATCCGCTCTATCCAATCTAATTAGCATATTACCCTTTTATTAGTATAGATGTAGAAGAAGAAAATCTTTAAAGCAGAATTGCTATTTTTGTCTACTTAGGACAAACTAAAAAGTACAGGTAGAATTACCTTTTGCAAATTCCTTGCAAAATGATTCATATATTTAACTTAAATGCTTAATTTGATGTGAAGTGAAAGAGAATACCATCAACACAGATTCTTTTAACTGAGCTTACAGTTAAATTATATTCAAGAAACTGGCTACCTGTTTCAGTTTTTTACGTAGCAAAACCTAGAAAACTAACTATGTCCTTAACACATTTATCACTGTGATATTATCAAAAACAATAAGTTCTGCAATGGATTATAAGAATGATTTTTTTCAACTTTTAAAAAATATTTCCATAATTTTTCCAGAGGGGTTCCTTGTTAACATAAAGTTTATGTTGGAAACATAAACTCTTAAAAGATGGAATATATTAGGATATAAAGATAATAATAGACTATAACATTTTCTTACATGATGCCAGGAACAATATTACTTTATTTTGATGTGTATATTATACTAAAATGATTAGTATCATAAACTTAGTATTTGATAAATTTTCTCATGTTTACAATCATGAACTTTTACCAACCCTTTAAAACAGGTTCCATACAATCATCAATTTAATAAATGCTTTAAGCTCCTTTCACATTCAGGTTCTACTGTAGATCCAGGGAATCCAGAGATTTAAAAATAATTCCTGCAATCAAAGGCCTTAAATCTATTGGGACAGAAAATTCATTTAAACACAAGAAGCAATCAGATTATAGAAGCAGAGTAGTAGGATGGGAAAGTGATCAGAGGTAACTTTACAGTGATTTAAATTTTGAATAGAAATTTGAAAGACCAACAAGAATTTGACAGACATACAATTTGAAGGGAAACATTCTAGAGAGAGGGCACAATATGTTCCAATAAGGACTCATATGTCTATGGAGCTGAAGGTCATTATGGATGCCTGGAATTTAGAAAAAATCTAAGGGGCTTTGTACCAGAAGAGTAGATTTTCAAGTCAACTGCAAGAACATACCTACTGAGTAAACAATGGAAGACCATTACATTAAAAAGAATGAAATCGTACCATTTGCAACAACATGGATGGACCTAGAGGGTATTATGCTAAGTGAAATAAGTGGGCCAGAGAAAGCCAAACACTATATAATTTCACTTATATGTGGAATCTAAAGAACAAAATAAACAAAACAAAAATTATTGAAACACACTCATAGACAGAGAGCAGACTGATTGTTGCCAGAGGGGTTTGGGGTGAAAGAAGTGAAAGGACTAAGTTCACATTGATAGATACAAAATAGTCACAGAGAGGTCAAGTACAGCATAGGGGATATGGTCAATAATGTTGCAATGACTATGTGTGGTGCCAGGTGGGAATATCAGGAAGAATACTTTGTGAACTGTATGACCATCTGGCCATTGTACTGTACACCTGAGACCAATACAAAGCAATGTTGAAGGTGAACTGTAATTGAAAAATAAAATAATACTGTTTTTAAAAAAATGAAAGGCCATTCAAGATTTGAATAGAGAAGTGACCAGATTTTACTGTAGTGTCATAAAGATGGCTCCAATGGCCATGAGGAGAATGAAGTCTATTAAGTAATGGAAACTGATATCAATTTTAAAAATAAATACTGAATTAATAAAACAAAGCCAGTTCTTTCTTATAATCTAAGGGTTTAATGAAATTAAGTTCAAATGCCAATAAGTTTGTTGTGGTTTTATTTTGGCAGAGCATACATGATGATGATTATCAAATTCATCTTGAATTTTTAAGCTAATTGTTTTACATTAAATATCTCATTTGATATAGCAACCTTAAGAAGTGAATATCATCATTTTTTCCCATTTGTTAATAAGAATTCTGAAAACTGGCAAGTTGAATAACTTATCCAAAATCACTCTGACCCTACAGCTTTTCTTAAAAATATTACACATAAGTTATTTATGACAATATTTATAACACCAGAAATTTTAAACAATCTAAATGTGAAGCTGTAGAAAAATTAATAAATTATGATATATTTATTCAAATGATATTATATAATTATAAAACATGTTTTGAAGAAAATTAGTAAAATGGAAAAATATAATGATAACTAGAGGAGAAAAGCAGGAAAAATATAAATATTTTATTATCTAATTAAAAGGAAGAGGGAGAAGAAGAAAGGAAGATGAAGATAAGAAAGAATGAGGAAAAGAGACAGAGTAGGAATTGAAAGCATGTAGTGTGGGGAAAAATAAAGGAAATATTTTAAAATCTATCAGAAGTATTTATTTGGGCCTTGTACAGTCACAGGCCATATTTGATTTCTTTCTATTATTTTGATCTTTATATTTTCTATAAGACATGCCGTACCTCTATCATCAGAAAACAAGGGATGTATATTTTCTAAATAATTGATTCTAATGATTAAATGGAATTGTGCTGCTAGCTAAACTCAGATTGCAATGTAGTAGAATCAAAGAACTAGTATTTGCTAGTTATTTGTCCTATAAGGTGGATACTTTTATTCCTTTTCCTTTACAGATAAGGAATCTGAGTGGCAAAGAGGGGAAATGATTCGACCAGTGTCAGTGCAATAAGTGAATGGAAGAGCCAAGATCAGAACCCAGAATGTATTTCTCTAGAATAAAATTATCTTTAATTGTTTATTTTATTGGGGTGATATATAATATAACATAAAATTAACTGTTTTAAAGTAAACAATTCAGTAGTATTTAATACATTCACATGTTGCACAGCCTTCTAGTTCTAAAACAGTATTTATCACCCTAAAGAGAAACACCATATCCATTAAGTAATTGCCATTCTTTTTTTCCAAGTCCCCAAATCCTGGCCACCACCAATCTACATTCTATCTCTATGGATTTACCTATTTTGGATATGCCATATTAATGGAATTTTATAACATGTGGACATTTATGTCCTAAATCAGGAGTCCTCAAACTTTTTAAACAGGGGGTCAGTTCACTGTCCCTCAGACCGTTGGAGGGCCAGACTATAGTTTTAAAAAAAACTATGAACAAATTCCTATGCACACTGCACATATCTTATTTTGAAGTAAAAAAAAAAACAAAACGGGACACAAATACAATATTTGTATTTGCATGTGGCCCGTGGGCCATGGGCCGTAGTTTGAGGACCCCTGTCCTACATTTTCCCCTAGCATAATTTTTTGAGGGTTATCCATGTTGTAATTTGTACCAGTACTTTATTTCTTTTTTTACTGAATAATATTCCACTGTATGAATATACTACCATTTGCTCATTGGTTCATCTTTCGATGGACAGTTGAGCAGTTTCTGCTTTTTTTTTTAGCTATTGTGAGTAGTGCTACTATGAATGATAATTTTTAAAGGCTCTCGATTACTGAAAGTTTTATTTAAACATAAGAGGCCCGGTGCACAAATTCGTGCATGGATGGGGTCCGCTGGCCCAACCCAATGGGGACCACTGGGCCAAGTCAGCAGTGGGGAGAAGCTGCGGGCAGTGGGTGTATGTCCCAACCACTCCCCCAAGACCAGGAACTATGCAGGTGCCTCCAGAGCACCAGTGCAGCGCGTTCTTTCACGCGCTCCCTTGGTCTCTGTGAGCTTCAGGGCTGCAATAGGTGTGGTGCTTCCTGGGAGTTATAGTGTGCTACCTCCACAAAGGGCCCTACTATAGACTGGGCTCTAGGTTTCCAAGAATTATGCCTCCCAGTGTACCCCAGGCAAGGGCACCAGGCGTTTGCCCAGGTCAGCCTTATCCATCAGCACAGAGTGGAGGACCCGGGAAGCCAGCTGCGGCGGGAGAAGGGAATGCTCTAGCGCACTGAGCCAGCCTGTCCTGTTCTTCCCAATCATTGTAAACAGGCAGAGGCAGGGCAGGTTGAGAATTGGGTATCCGATGCCAGAGGTGCAGCGCAGAAGGAGGCTTTGGTGGCTGCAGTGGCAGCGTGAGCACGAGGAGGCAGTGGCTGCAGCATGGGTGGGTGGTCGGGCAGAGGCAGGCACAGGTTAGTTAGGGGCAGCAGTGGTGTGCAGGGGTTGCAGTGCACCCCCCTTGCATGCACAGGGAGCCCTCTCCGCAACTGCCTCTGTCAGGCAGCCTGGGGGGCTGGGCTGGAGTTGGGGTTGGGGGTGTGGCTGACCATAGCGTGGGTTCTTCCAGACAGGCTTTTTCTCAGTTCTCATCCTCTTTGCTTCCCGGCCAGGCCTCCCTCCTGGCAGCCGCATTTGTAGTTTGGTGCTCTCAAGGTCCGGAGGGGCACAGCCAGGAACCAAGCCCCTCCCCAATGGGGCTCCAAGCCTCAGGGCAGCTCTTGAGCACCTCAGAATGGGAGAGAGGGTTGGGGGGAGCTGATCAGGGGCGAGGCCAGCCAGGGGGAGGGGCCATACAAGTTTGGAGGTGATGATCGGGCCAATTGGGCCCCGATCGGGCTGGTCATAGTGACTGGTCACTCCAGTCATCTGGTCATTCTGCCGGTTGGTTGCTGGGCATATATATATATACACACACACATATATATACACTAGAGGCCTGGTTCCCAAAAATTTGTGTACTCGAGTGGATCCCTCAGCCCGGCCTGTGCCCTCTCGGAGTCTGGGGCCCCTCGGAGGCCCCTGGCTGCTGGCATCAGTTTTCCTCCGGCGCCCGGAACCCAGGCCTTCGCTGGGAGGAGCTGGTGCAGCGGGCTTCGCTCTTCACCGCTAGCTGGCATCAGTTTTCCTCCGGCGCCCGGAACCCGGGCCTTCGCTCTTCGCTGGGAGGAGCTGGTGCAGCGGGCTTCACTCTTCACCGCTCGGGCCCCAGGGGCGGGGCCAGCGCAGCGGGCTTAGCTCTTTGCTCACCACTCGAGCCCTGGGGGCGGGGCCGGAGCATCGGGGTTCCCTCTTTGCTCTTGGTTCGCCACACCAGCCTTCGCTCACTGCTCCTGCCCAGGGCTGGCGGGCTTCACTCTGTTTCTTGGAGCCTACATAAGCAAATTAACCGCCAACAAAGATGGCGGCTAATTTGCATAGCGCGCTGATTAGCCCATGTGATGCGTAGTGAAGGTACGGTCAATTACCATGTTTGTCTATTATTAGATAGGATATATGCAATTTTGTATATAGAAGTATAAATATAAAAATAGACTAAAATCACAAATTATTACTTAGTTCCTAATTGTTTTATTCTTCAAGGTGAAAGCCATTATGTAAATGAAAATATCTGGACATCTAAATTTTAAACAAATATGTATAAAATTCAGAGAAATTGTATGATTGATCTGTTTTTATACAAGAAAATTTGAGAGGACTTCACATAGGAAATCAAGCAAGTAACTAGAATTTTGTGAATATTGTTGTAACCAAGAGGGCCACTGGCCTTTCCTTTACCCCAGGTTCACCCACATGAGCTGTCAACATTTTGCTTCACATATTCCTAGGTAGAAAATTCTTCTTTTATCAGTTTAGTTTCACACCAAGAATAAAGTGAATGTCAAGAAAATTTTCTCAAGTTATAAAGACAGTTCACAATAAATAATCAGCAGTCTTCTTTTTTTACCAGAATTCTGCCTCTTCCTGCGCTCCACTACCTCCAATATCAAATCAGCTCTCAAATCTCTTGTTTATATTAAATAGCAGTGTTAGTAGCTCCCTCTTTCTTCAGAAACCTGGGTGACAACCCTACAAAAAACAGGTCTCAGTTGGACCCCAAACCTCTGACAAGACAATCATTACAAATAACCAAAGTCACCCTTTCTAAGGGAAATTCTGATGAATCAAATTTCTTTACATTGAAACATGGAGTATTATGTAAATAAAGGAGGAGAGAAATAATGAGAAGAAATAAAGAAGCCCTGGCTGATATGGCTCAATAGGCTGGAGCGTTGTCACAGAAGGTGGTGGTTTCCTAGTCAGGGCACATTTCCAGGTTGCTGGTTCTGTCCCTGATTGGGGCTCGTGTCTGAGCCAACTGATCCATGTTTCTCCCTCACATGGATGGTTCTTCTTTCTCTCTCCTTTCCTCTCCCAAATCAATAAAAACATGTCCTCCATTGAGGATTTCTAAAAATTAAAGAAAAAGAGGAGAAGGAAAGAAGAAGGAAAAAGAAAGAAAGAAAGAAGAAAGAAAGAAAGAAAGGAAAGAAAGAAAGAAAGAAAGAAAGAAATAAAGAAAAGCAATAAAGCAATTCTAATTCTGGCTTTCCATAATGA
>NW_006293523.1:11486-18393 GCF_000327345.1 Myotis davidii | reverse complement strand
CTCTAAAATCAATAAACACAATAGAAAGGGAGGAAGGAAGGAAGGAAGGAAGGAAGGAAGGAAGGAAGGAAGGAAGGAAGGAAGAACGGGATCAGGACCAGTGGTATGTTATTTCAGAAATGATTTGCACAATATTTAAAAAAAAAACTGTAAAATGATACAAAAAAAAACACAGAAACTGCTATATGAGGACAGATTTTTATTATTCTTTCTGAAAAAATAACAGTTAAAAAGAGAAGTGATTGCTTGGAGACAGCCATTTTGTGGTTCCCAGGAAGTGTGAATTTTTACATTATTAGCAGGTGAGAGAAAAGATATAATTTTTATACTGTGTTCATTTAACCAGAAGTCAGTTTTTAATAAATACAACAGGGAAAACTTACTGTGGGATCAAAATCTTCCTCCAAGACAGTCCCAATGATTAACAATAAAATATAAAACATCTTCATTTCTCTTAAAAATAGAGAAACCCTTTATGTTGAAATTTAGCAAAGACATCCAAATTTCTATGGCCAAACTTAAAATATTTGTAGTCCTCAATCACTTCTCTTTTTTAAATATTTTTTTTTATTTATTTCAGAGAGGAAGGGAGAGAGAGAGAGAGAGAGAGAGAGAGAGAGATCAATGATGAGAGCTAATCATTGATCAGCTGCCTCCTACATGCCCCCACTGGGGATCGAGCCTGCAACCTGGGCATATGCACTGACCAGGGAATTGGTTCATAGGTCGACTCTCAAACACTGAGCCATGCTGGCCAGGCATTCATTCTCTTTTTAACTGTTATTTTTTTCAGAAAAAGCAATCAAAATCTGTCCTCATATAGCAGTTCCTCTATTTTTGTATCATTTTAAAATTGTTTTTTTAAAAATACTGTGCAAAGCATTTCTGAAATAGCATCAATCAGCAATAAATATAATACACTTCAATGTATGCCTTGGAATAATACTTCTAAAGATCTTCCATTATGTGGTGTGGTATGTTAAATAATCTAAGCATCTTTATTCTATAAAACATCCAGGAATCCTAAAAAAAAAAATAATAATAAGTAAATAAATAAATAAAATAAATCAGATACCATAAGAGCGTAAGAGAGAGCTTCAAAGATAGAAAGCAAAGAGGAAGTTGAAAACCAGTGAGGTAGGAAGGGACCAAAAATATAGGGCCGGTAGAGGACTTAGAGTGGGATGGTAGAGGTAGGTTTGACCTGGTAACTTAGGGGCTCCAGGAATAGATGGGAGACAAAACTTTGAATCCACTAAAAAAGGGGGACAGAGTTGGAACTAGGTTCATGGTGAAGTCAGAACCTTCAAATGTCCACAGCTCAGTGAAAGTTTGACAAGGAAACAAATATATCCTCTGTCAAAGGGAATCATAAGAAAGCTGAATGTCTTTGCCTTGACTCTGGGTGAAAAAGAAAAGGCATTCCTTAAGATCTATAATTACAGGACGACACAAGGTCAAGATTCAATTTTATCGCATGGTCCTGGAAAACCGAAACAGAGACATTAACTTAAAATTTGTACCAGACTGGCAACACAAATGGGAAACTTGGTAACAGCAAAAGAAAATTCTCTCTGAAAAAACATACCCTCAATTCAGGCTGCACTGGATTTGCACAGATAAAGTGTAGCAAAAATTGATCTTACAACTAAAAATTATGAAACACCTAAAAAAAACAATTTACAATGAGTAAGAAGTTGGCAGAAAAAATATGTGGTATAACATTAGACCCCCCCGTAACTTCAGATTATAGAAATTTCATAGACAAACAAGAATAAATTAAAATATGAGAATGAAAAGTAATATATATATGGCAGGGATGGAAAACAAATAAATAAAACATCTAGAAAAAAATAATATATCGACCAAATATTTTTAATTAGTAGATTGTTAAAGAGCATATTATATAAAAGTAGAGAAAATATTGGAGAATTATAATATAGAGCTGAAGAAATTATGCAGAAGGCACTGCAGAGATTTAAAAAGTTGAACATATGAAGGTGACATTAAGAGACATGGAGAGCCGAAACCGGTTTGGCTCAGTGGATAGAGCGTCGGCCTGCGGACTGAAAGGTCCCAGGTTCGATTCCGGTCAAGGGCATGTACCTGGGTTGCGGGCACATCCCCAGTAGGAAGATGTGCAGGAGGCAGCTGATCGATGTTTCTCTCTCAGCGATGTTTCTAGCTCTCTATCTCTCTCCCTTCCTCTCTGTAAAAAATCAATAAAAATATATTAAAAACAAGAAAAAAGAGACATGGAGAATACCGGGGGAAGGCCAATGGAGGAAAAAAGGAGACATATGTACTATTATTTGTAATACTTTAAACAATAAAATAAAATTTGAAAAAAGAGAGACATGGAGAGTAAATACTATGCAATAGTAAAAAGAAGGATCTCTTACCCTTTGAGACAGCATAGAGGGACCTGGAGAGTATTATGCTAAGCGAAGTAAGCCAGTCAGAGAAAGACAAGTATCACATGATCTCACTCATATGTG
Source organism: Myotis davidii (assembly GCF_000327345.1). Taxonomy (NCBI): domain Eukaryota; kingdom Metazoa; phylum Chordata; class Mammalia; order Chiroptera; family Vespertilionidae; genus Myotis; species Myotis davidii. The sequence continues at coordinate 15,895 of NW_006293523.1, read as the reverse complement.
GAATCTAATGAATAAAACAGATCCAAAGACACAGAAGCAGGGAACAGACTGTCGAATCTCAGAGTAAGGCAGGAACGAGGGGCGGGGGGGCGCATAGTGGATGGGAAGAGATCAACCAAAGAACTTATATGCATATATGCATAACCCATGGACACAGACAATAGGGTAGTGAAGGCCTGGGGTGGGAGGGGGTGGCAAGAGGCAGGGAATGGGAGAGGTGAGCTAGAAGGGGTTAATGGGAAGACAAAGGGGACATAAAATGCTTTCAACAGGAATATTTTTTTATTTTTTTATTTTTTTATTTTTTTTTTGTATTAGAATTCTTCTTTCTTTTTTTTTATTGCTTAAAGTATTACAAAGGGTATTACATATGTGTCCATTTTTCCCCCCGCCCTAGACAGTTCCCCACAGTAAATGTATAATAAAATTTCATAAATTGGACAATTTTGGAAATTTGTAAGAGACAGTAATTAATAATTTTTCATAATTAGATATAGGCACAAACTTTCAGATTCTATAATTAAAGTGAGTTCTAGAATTAAAAATTCCTTAAGGCACACTGTAGTGAAACTACAGAATGTCAAAGACAAAAATATTTTAGGATAACTGAAGAAAAAAAGACAATGATGGGGGGGTGAGGGACAGGAAGAACATAAAAAATACAGAAAAAAAATTAAAAACAAAGTGCAAAATAAATTGCAAATATAAGCCAAAATAAATCAGTAATTATAGTAAACATAAAGTCTAAACATAATGGTTTGATAACAATTAAAATCTAGTGTTATGCTATTTCTAAGAGACATTCCTAAAACCTAAAGATGTAAAAAAAAAAATGAAGTAAAATGATAAGGGAAAATACTAATGAAAGAAAACCTAGTGTATTCATGTTAATACCAAATAAAGTAGATTTAGTTAAAATCTATTACATATAAAAGGATTACTATATAATCACACAAATACATTTCATACAAAAGAAAGACTAATTCTAAATATGTATGCACCCAAGAAGATAGACTCAAAATATATAAAACAAAATTAACCAGAAGAATGGGAATTTTAACACACTTCTACCAGTAGTAAGCAGATAATTTTAAAAGTATATAAATAGCAACAATATAAAAATAAGTTTGATCTAACTGGCATATATATAGCATTGCTCTAAGAACTAAAAAGTACATGCTATTTTCAAGTACACATGAAACATTTTTAAAATCAGTCACGTAAAGGCCATAAAATAACTTCAAAAAATTGGAGGCATTATTGATTACCATCTCTGATCACAAAGCTATTTAAGTAAATAGAATACAACTACTTTATGGAATATAAGGCATTAAAGTGATAATTAGAAATTGACAACAAAAATTAATTAAATCTCCACACGTCTTTGAAAACAAATAATAAATAAACTTTTATACAAAAAATGTATAAAAACTGATATAAAAAAATAAGTTCAGGATAAAATATTATTGTTTATAATTATATAACATCTAAATACCTAAAGAGCACGTACAAATTTGAAAGAGAAATATTCAGACTCCAATAGATAATGGTGAAAGATGCTAAATACCTGAAAGGCAAATTAATAAAGAAACATTAAAGAAAGGCCTAATCTCAGAGTTTAAGAAAAACAAATTAACTGACTATCAATCTATCATGTTATACCAATTAATTAGTGAGATTTTATTTACTTTTAGTACTCATTGCTCGTCTAGACTAAAATGAAAATTGTAATTATTTTGCATCATTGATGACAATGTAATGTGGTATAATTTTGGAATGCAATATGTAAATTTGGCACAAGAACTGTAAATATAGTAATTCCACTGTTGAAAATATTGCCTAAACCAAAAGATGGTGAAAAGCTACTACTCAAAGTCTTCAGGGCAGCATTATTTACAGATATTTGGAAATCATCCAGTAGAGAAGTATTTAAGTAAATTAGAACACAACTAATTTATGGAGTATAAGACATTATAATAATTATGAAGGTTATGCAGCAATATAGACAATCCTTGTTCTAAGTTTATTAAAAAAACAAAATATAAAAATTCTGTTCACTCCATCATGATGTAGAAAGTAGTATACTTAAGGATAATACCTAGAATAAAACCCCAGACTTCTACCTAGTAAACTTGGTGGAATACTATGATTAAGTTGCTTTTCTTTGTTTAGAAATTCATTTGTGTAGCTATGATATTTGTGTAGTAAATGTGGTGACATTTTAATAATGATTTGCATTGGCACATATGAACTTATCCTTTTTAGTCACACAAAGCCTGGGTAATGCATTGCTATTGGTGTAGCATTGCATTGTTTAGGATTGTCTCGAGCTCCTTTCACACATTTACCATACAAGTTTAGAAGAGGTTTTGTAAAGATCATTCTCAAAACCAATCTTTGGAGATCACTTTGTTTTCTATTTTCTAGAAAAGCAGCCTTAGTCCCAAGTCTGCCCTCATTAGTTCCTTCTTCTTCTCAAGCATTTTATTTTATTCTTAAAACTTTTGAAATGGATGCTAAACTTTAATGAGAGAACGAAAATAAAGCTGAAAAAATAAACTAATTTCAAGGATTTAATGCACTCTAAAAAAGTTTAGTAAGTGGATGTGTGAATGAACAAATGAATGGAAAAAACACATAATTAGAATGTGTTATTTTATGACATTCTTTGATGTTAAATACTTTAATAATACAAATTACTGGCAGAAGGGGTTAGTTTTGTTGGTAAACTGACTCCTGGGTGCCCAGGAACTTAAATGAAGTCTTGCACACTCCCATTGGGTAAGGGTAGACCAAAATTATGACTGAATTTCATGCAAAGGATAAGGCAACGGACTTATGTAGCAACATAGACAATCCTTGTTTACGGGACTCCTCAGTTCGATTTTAGTATGTTCCAAACTTTGATCAATGGAATATTAATGATACCTCTGTACATGAACACCCTTTAAAAAATAGTGTGGTTAGAATTAAATAAGATGAAAAATGTCTTATGTTGCATATTTTTCTTAGAGATTCCTAAAGTATGCTAGTGTATTACTCCTATGGTAATAGATTGGTTTAACCCAACAGTTTCCAAAGTTATTTACCAGAAATTAGTTTATTGATTGCTGGACCAATCTATTGATATCTATGAGATACAAAGAACATCCGTATATTGATATCTCATGGGATACTAGGGACACAATTTGGAAAAAATTTCCTTTAATACAACTGGTTTATCGTTGTTTAAGTGCAGGAGCCTTTGCTTTTTTTATTAATATGTTTTTGTTGATTTTTAGAGAGATACGAAGGGAGAGATGGAGAGATAGAAACATCGATACGCTGCCTCTGGCTCCCACCAGAGCTCAAGCCCACAACCCAAGCATGTGCCCTGATCGGGATTCGAACTGGCAACTTCTTGGTGAATGGGTCAACACTCAATCACTGAGCCACACCAGCCAGGCAGGAGCCTTTGCTTTTGTCACAGCTTTAGAAGGATTCTTTTCCTTTACCCTGAAAAATATATATCCATTTCTTCCATTTATTCCAAATAGCTACATCCCTGTAAAAGCCAACAATTACCATTTAAAAAATTGTAATTGGACCACATAATTCCATATAATTATAGGAAATGCTGAATAAAGCTACTATCATATATGTTTTATGTTGCATGGAAAAACAAATATTTATTGTTCCCTATTATAAATATGTGTGTAACAGTTTCCAAAATGATTGAAGAAAATATTTGTAAGATTGTACATTACTCTGTTCTTGGCTAGGTTTTGCCTATTCTCTTGGAGGTTTAAGGGTTTGTTTATTTTGAGAAGAAAGTGGGTAGCAGGTGAACTTGAGTTCTCCTAAAACAAAGTAAAATGAAAATTAAAAAACAAAAAACCACCAGGCCAGTGTGGCTCAGTTGTTGAGTGTCAACCTATCAACCAGGAGACCAGGGTTCGATTCCCAGTCAAGGCACATGCTGGGGTTGCAGGCTCAAGCACCAGTAAGGGATGTGTAGGAGACAGCCAGTCAATTCTCCCTTATCATTGATGTTTCTATCTCTCTCTCCCTATCCCTTCCTCTCTGAGATCAATAAAAATATTTTTTTAAAGAAACAAACTTCCCCCTACACAGATAAGAGTTGATTATATTGGCTCTGGGTGGCCATGTTAGCCAGAGGTAGAAGAAATTTAGATCCGAACCAGTGTCCTCTGCAGTCACTGGCAGAACTGGCTAGACCAGGAGTAGCATGGATAGGAGAAGACTAAGCAAGGTGGCCTGTTTAGCAACCCCCTTGGGTTATCTGCATATCTTGCCATTGCATTGAGTGTTCTTGGAACTCCCTGGAGCTCTCTTCCTATTATGCAGTTAAAATGAAACATAACAACCAAGCTAAAGTGATAACCAATGTATCCTCTGAAGGAACAGGA
>NW_006293523.1:1174-11458 GCF_000327345.1 Myotis davidii | reverse complement strand
GCCTTTCTCCCTACACTACTGGACTCAGAGCAGTTATTCAAAACCACCACTCCGAGTCCATAGACCTGTGCAATGAAGAGTTGGGTTTACAAGAAAATTACATTTATGGAAAAGCTACCATTTATTTAGCGCTTGCTGGGTATCAGCCATGATTGCTTTTTTTTTTTCTTTTTAAAGAGGAAGGGAGAGCGATAGTTAGGAACGTCAATGAGCAAGAAACATCGACCAACCGCCTCCTGCACACTCCCCACTGGGGATGTGCCCACAACCAAGGTACGTGCCCTTGACCGGAATCGAACCTGGGACCCTTCAGCCTGCAGGCCGACGCTCTATCCACTGAGCCAAACCGGTTAGGGCCAGCCATGATTGCTTTTCATGGATTATTTCATATACTATTCACAACAACCCTATGAAATGTGTTATTTAATTCTCATCATCTTAAAGATGAGAAAACTGAAGCACGGTGCGGTTTAGTAACTTGCCCCAGGTGCACAACTAATAAGAGAAAATGTCTGGATGCCAATTGAGAAGGTAGAGGTGAAAATTGAAAGTCAAATGTTTGGTATCCAGTACAGCACATAGGGAAGTCTCAGGCCCAGAAGTTGGGCCCAACTACTGTGTATTGACGATGCTTTTTGTGATCTGTATTCTGACACATTAACATCTGAACTTTGACTCTGGAGGGTTAACGATTCCTAGAGATAATAAGCAACTAGTTAGTCAGTGCACCTCTCAGTGTAAACCTACCAATCCAGAACAGAGCTCACACCCCCAACCACCTCATTTATCATGCTCTCACACTCTGAAGCACTATCCTCCTGCCCTAATCACCACAGGCCCAGGCACCACACAACTAGGGACAGTTCCTATGTCCCAGAGCCCCCAGAAATTATTCAAACTAGACAATCCTAAACCCGTTAAGTTTGCTTCTTCTGTTCCTTCTCATGGAAACCACAATAAAGCTTCTCACACACACTTTTTCCCTCTCCCTCTGTCTCTTGACCACCATGCTGCTCCCTGTGGGGCCCTCCACAGTGTGGCAGGCCCTTCTCTTGGAATCTATGAGAATAACCACCATTTGTTCGATGACAGTTGGCTCCTGATCTGTTGGCTTCACCGTACTTAAATAATAATAATGCCTATATTTTAAAACATGTTGTGATATCAATATCTGTAGTCTTTCTATTGTACCATGGGGACTCATATTGTCATCATGTGTATATAAAGCTTTGTCTGGCCAGGTGAGTAAGCCCTCCTTTATCTCTCAAAGACGTGTAAGCATATGTATAAAATGCCATCAATGTCTTCAATAATTTTTCCTCAGTTTAACATGTCAATTTATTGCTCTGCTAAAATACAAAGGAATTTAACAAGTTCTAGAAAGAGTTACTCCAATTTCTATAGCCAGATATGAGTATTAAGTAAATTAATATTACTAAGATAAAAGGTATATTGGTATATTTTTGACACGTAGTTAGTTTTATGGCATAAGATACTGCTTGTCTTGGTAAATTGCTACATCAGTCAGCATTAGACATTGGAAATGTACATTTCAAAGGTATGATTTCATAAGTACTTTTCTTGTTAGAGTCATGGGAATATAATTACCATCAATTCAAACATCTGGAATTAACAGGATGAAAATTCAACATTTTTGAAAAATGTTTGTGTTTTTAGGTTATTTATTTTAAATGGCTAAATTGATTTCTTCTCTTCAAAAAAAAAAAAAGAATTATAGGGGAAAAATTTCTCCCAGGCTAAGACCCGATGAGCGGGGATTTAGCCTAGAGCAAATTTTTACAGCTCAGTTATAAACCCCTGAAATAGGAGTTCATAATGGAAACAGCTGCTCAACCTTAACTATTGCGGGTGCCACTATAATAAAAACGGCAGGAGTTCACATTAACATTGGCTTCCCCTTACACTCTTCCCTGTGTTTTTCTTTCCTGTTACCCATCCATTAACCAAACTACACTACCTAATGGAGGTAAAGGCTGCAGCTTTACTCCCAACAAAAATAACAAGATAGGCAACTTACAGGTGGTAAATAACATATTCCCCCAAACATCAGAGTGTACAAATATCCCCTGGAGGCTACTCTCCAATCAAGAGAATAACATCCCACTCCAATGATTTCAAATTAGGAATAACATTCCAGCTCACAAAACACTAAGCAATAGCACCTATTTCCTGTTTATTTTTTGAAATGTATTACATTTGCAATACTTGTAGAGAAAATATATATATTTTAAAACTCGCCTTTATAATGGGACTACCCTTATAATACATTCATAGCATATTGACAGGAAGATGATTTCCTGGAATTAAGAAAATATTTCATTCATAGATACTACCACAGTGTGATTCAGAGTAAAATACAAAAGAGTTTTTATAAGTGCTATCTTTAAAATCCTTGAGAATAAGGAATAAACCAGTATTTTTTTAGTGCTTATAATATTCCAGGTGCTCTACATCTATTTCTTAATTCTTATAACAAAACCCTAGTTCTACCTCCCCATTTACCTATGCAAAAGTTGAGGCTCATATTGGGTAATCAGCGTTTTCTTTTCATAGAGTTAGTAAGTGGAGGAGTAAGATGAGCCACAACTTTTGTCTGATGATAAAATAACTGTGCTGTTATGTTACAAAGGCGAGAGAAGGGAGCACATTCATTAATGTGTGTCAGGAGATAATTGCCTTGGAGAGCTTTGAAGTTTGATGACCTTATTCTGAGAGTTTGCAAGGCATACTGGGTAAATTTGTTTTGATTGCATAGATTTGGCAGCTAAGCATCTTGCCCTGACCAATAGGACTGGTCCTTCCAGAATTTCACGGGAATTCCAAAAGATTGGCAAACTCACCAGCCAGTGAATACCAGCCTCCCTGGGTAAATGTGAGGGGAGGGCACATGTCGGGGTTGTAGGCACTTTCCCTGAAGTGATATCCTTTTGAATCTTTAATTATAAGCAACCTCCCTGCCACTTAGTTATGAGTTCCATTCTGTAGATGACAATGTGACAATAGCAAGTTTCCAGAAAACCGATTCCCTGGCTATTTCCACATGAAGGTAAGCTTTGTTCTGGCATCATTTAAAGCTACTACCAAACAATTTTTCATTTAAAACCCTTTAAGTCAAAGATGTTATGAGATAAAAGGTTAATATTTAAATATCTGTTATTTTAACATAATCACCCTCTGCACCATTTTTAAAAAAATACACTGAGGACTTGGTTGTGAAAAGAGTAGGAGAAATGAAGAGTGAAATCCCACAATCTCCATGAACCCATCTTGACACACTGGAAGTGGGGTATTGATTTCTACTCAACATAACTGTCTGAGCATGCAGCACTCCTGCCTCTTCACCCAGTCCCAAAGTACAGTGGGGCCATTGTCTCTGAGACAGTACATGTCTTAGATATTTACATAGTGTCTGAACCGGGCCACTGTGTACATTGTCACATGGGTATTCAATGGTGCTTTTCTTTGTTCAAATTGATTTTTAAAAGAGAGAAATTACCACTTTTTGGTTTATTTGTGGAACATAGTCCACATAATGTTTAATCAATAGTTTTAATTAATATTGCAGTGATTTTAAAAATAGCCAGTATTCGCATGTAAGGATTTCTCTATATTAGAGATATATGTTTTCTTTCTAAAATTAAATATATATGCAGAGGTGGGGGAAAGTAGGGTATAGTTGTGAGTCAGCAAAACACAGTTAATAAAGCTACTGTAATAATCATAACCTGCACGTATTTTTCCATACAGAAAACTGGAAAGCTACTTTTGTCTACCCTGTGTGTTTCTGAATGGTTTTGGGAAGCTCTTGAGAGTAACATATTTTTTTAGAAAATGTACAATTTACAAATATAAAATGTTTTATATATGATTTTTAAGAAGTTAAAAGACCTATTTGCCTACCTATAGACCTTCTGGGCATACAAAAACAACAATTTACATCTTTGATTTTAGAGACTGTGGTAAATTGACTTTTTTCAAATATACTCCTCAAATACATATGAAAAATGAGATTCAGAATAAAAAATTTAGATTTCATCCTTAGATCTCCTGCATACCTTTTTAAAACTGATTCCTTTATCTTTCTTGACTAGTCTTCTACTTTCGAGCTATTTTTGGTCATCAGTTTACATTGTTCATTATATTTCACAAATGAGTGAGATCATGTGATATTTAACTTTCTCTGACTGGCTTATTTCGCTTAGCATAATGCTGTCCAGTTCCATCCATGCTTTGCAAATGGTCACATACACACACACATTTTTTAGGGCAGAAGATATTTGCCTTGGGAAGCTTTAAAATTTGAAGTTGTTATTCCAAGACCTTATATGTTGTACTTACTTAGATTTTGAATAATCTCTTAGAAGGTATTTTGGCAACCAGACCTCTTATACTTATCCAAAGGACTAACCATTCCAAAATTTTACTTGACGTTGGAAAATATAGAGGACCCAGTTAAACATGTCATCAAACTGTATTACACAGCACCAGAGCAGTGATTCTCCAAGTGTGGCTCCCCAATACCATCAGCCAGCAATTTGTATGTACTTGTAAGTCTTACAAATTCTCATACCTACCCAAGACCTGCAGGAACTCTAGAAGTGAGGCCCAGTAAGCCCTCCAAGGGGTTCTGGTTTGGAATTACTGCACAGCAAAGTTTCCCCTTCTACAGGAAGCTGTATTTTAATAGTAACCTGAGCCCATAGGTATACTTTTGCCCCAGTGGAGACTATGACAGTTCTCTCAACTCCCCAAGGCTGACAACAAAATCCTTCCCCTTAACTATACCACTCGCCCTCCACATCAAAACATGCTTAGAATTCTCTGTTCACATCAAAATATAAAAGATTAAGCTTAAAAGGATCAAACATTAATTTCTGGGCATTTGAGGGAGATGTATATTTCTTGGGGGCAATCTAAAATCCTTCTCAGAGCTTCCTACTGCTTAGATGAGTAGAGACTATCTAGTTTAAGTAAATAAGCAAACATGTATATTGTTCTTGTAAAAATAGGTATTTGTTTGTTTAATTTTTGGCTTAGGTTCTTCAGTTTATAGAAGTCCACATGAATTTTACTAGCAATTTCCCCAGAGAATCACAGATGATAATTATTATTGGGCGGGGGGGGGAGATTCAACACTTTAAATTACAGTTACAAATCATATTTTTTACTTTTAATTTTCACCATATAGTACAAATACTTCTAATTATTTTCACTCTACATACTATGCTATAAAGTGCCTTAGGGAACAGATTGGCTTATCAATTCAATTAGAAAGTTGGTTGTTTTGATTAATATCAACTATTATCTGTTATAATGAGTATCATAATGCCATCTAATTAAGACAAAGAAAGTGCTTTAAAATTTTCAAACCTATTGCCGGAATGGGTGAAAATAAAAACAACAACAAAAATCTGTCTGGTTCCATTCAATATAGAAAAAAAAAATATTTCTTTTTATCTAGAATCACTAGATTCTAGAACTCAGTCAAAACTGATCTACATGATGATAATCCTGAGGCATTAAGAAAGGGTTTCAATCATGTCTGTTTGCTCTGTTTAAGAAGACAGTGAAATGGAGCTGGAGAGAGAACATGGTAGTGTTGAGTATGTATCATTGGATTCAAAGCAGTAAGAAAACGAAGAGCAACCTTGCTTTTCCATGACAGATGCCCTAAAACTAATACCACCAGGGATACCTCAGTGCTTCTTAAAGGTTTTTCCTGCCCAGGGTCCCAGAGGACATGGCAGTGGTGACTAGGGCAATAACACTATAGGATGGGGCGGGATGGCAGGGTCATCGGCACACCTCTCACCACCAGAGCACTTCACCAGAATCAGCAGAATCCTGAGCACGCTGAAAGTACCTCCAGATGCCTCAACCTATATATGCCCTTGGACAATCATTCAATAGTTATGTGCCTCTATTGTCCTTGCAATATGGAGCTAGTCTCAGGATTATAAGAGGAAATTGATGACCCATTTAGAGATCTTTTGAAAAGTAAAATAAAAAATAAAAAACTATCTTAATCTGTTTGGCCTTCCATAACAAAAATTCCACAGACTGTGTGGCTTAAATGACAGATTTAATTTCTCACAATTTTAGAGGCTGGAAATCCAAGATCAAGATGTCAGCAGATTTGATTCCTAGTAAGAGCTCTCTTCCTGGCTTGCATGCAGCTGCCTTCTTACTATGTCCTCACATGTGGAGAGAAAGAGAGAGTGCTGGTGTCTATCCCTCTTCTTTTTTGGGCACCAACCCTGTCCGATGAGGGCCCCATCCTTATGACCTCATTTAACCTTAATTCCCTCCTTTTTCCAAATAAGATCCCATTGGAGAAAACAACTTCTATATATGAATTAGGAGTGGGGGTGAGAGTGGGAGAATTCATTCCATAATAAGAACTACACAAATGCAGACATTTTTTTAACTCTATAGGATCAATTCAGAAAAAGCACCCTTCTCATAATGACTTTCTATTTTTTTAGCCATAGCAAAGTCACATTCTTTCAAATTTCTTATCTGTGTGTGTGTGGGGGGGGGGTAGGGGGGCACAGATTAGAACAGTAAGATGAGGTTTATGGAAATTTACTTTTATGGAGTACAAAGTGTTCTGAATATGGACAAGGCAAATCTAAATGAGAGATATTACTGAGTAGTTATATAACTGAAACATTTCTTTGAGTTGTGATGAGTGTCCTGAATTGTCCCTGCAATTCTCAGTATATCTATGCTTCACTAACTTCCCTCTTTGCCTGTGGACATTAAGATGATGGTTTTGTGATGTACTCAGGCAAAGGAGGATATTTGGGTAGAAATATTAGAATGTCCTGATTCTCTTAATCCATTTGCAAAGAACTGTTATCTATGAATGGGGTGTTTTAGAAAACTTGGATCACTGGGGCTATGTACCTTTCTGCATTTTTTCTCTTTTTTTAAAGAGAGTGGAAAGACAGAGAGAAAAACATCGATGTGAGAGAGACACATCCATTGGTTGCCTTCTACTGGCACCCCAACCAGGGCTGGGGATCGAGACTGCAACTGAGGTAAGTGCCCTTGACTGGAATAGAACCTGATACACTTCAATCCAAGGGTTCTATCCACTGAGCCAAGCCGGATAGGGCCCTTTCTGCATTTTTTGATTAATTTGTTTCTGTGGATGAAGCTGATCTCATAAACAAACTTGCTTGCACATAATACTATTAGTGGATCACAAATAAATTTTTAAAATTTAAGGTATTTTATTTCATTTTAAGTTAACTACATCTTTGGGGAAGTGATTTCAATGATAAAAGTTATGTTGAATGACCAAGTTCCTAAACTGAGACTGTATTTTTATTTGTCTGCAGTCTGTGTCAGTCCTGAAACCAAAATCATCAGGAGGTAACAACTGTTATGTGTACATGTATACATATATGCACTTGTGTAGATACACGTGCATATATACATATATGTATATGTGTCCGTGTGTGTATTTTGTCACTCATAGTATAATCTAATCTAATAACTCTTTCTAATTCCCATGATCTATTGACAAAAACAGTTGGTGTTTGTTACATGAAGGAACAAATTGATTCCTTCAGGTGCAGATGCTGGCTTCCAAAAGGCAAAACCTCACTGCTCCAGCAAAATGAACTCTGAATTGGTCTGTTATTCACAATGAGGTAAAGTTACTTGAATAATCTACTCTTACCAATATTATAAAATTGACCAAGTTCATTTAACTCTTATTCAATGCACATGTATTCCTTTTCAGATTTAGGGCTTATTTCTGAATATTTCCAATTTCTTTTTTATTTCATTGACAGAAATTTCTTACTAAAAGATAATGGCTCTTTGATTAAAGGTATCAAGTATCACAGGAAGATTTTTTTTATTATTTAAATGACAGCAATGGGATTCTGGAGGGTTCTTTGGCAAAAGGTATTTAAGTGTGTCATCTAAAAAAACCTAGGAAAGTAGAACTACAGGGATGCTTCAGCTAAAAATGGTTGTTGATGGGCAGGTTGGTAAGGAGTTCAGATTTTGAAACTAGGATGAGATAAAGAAGAACTAAAAACCTATCCTTCTCAGACTATTCCCAAAAATTCAAGAGGAAGGCATATTTTCTAGCTCTTTCTATGAAGCCAGCATTACCCTAATCCCAAAACCAGATAAAGACACCTACTCTAAGGATTCAAGGCTGGCACAATATTCGCAAATCAATAAACGTGATACATCACATAAACAAATTGAAAGACTAACATCACATGATCGTATCAATAGATGCAGAAAAGCATTCCACAAATTCCAACACTCATTTCTGATAAAAACTCTCAGCAAAGTGGGAATACCAGTAGAGAGATCATACCTAAACATAATGAAAGCCTTATATGACAAACCTAGAGCCAACACAATGCTCAATGGGCAAAAACTAAAACCATTTCCCCTAAGAACAGGAATGAGACAGGGATGCCCACTTTCACCACTCTTGTTCGACATAGTACTGGAAATGCTAGCCATAACAATCAGACAAGAAGAAATAAAGGGTATCCAAATAGGAAATGAAGAAGTAAAATTGTCATTATTCACAAATGACATGATATTAAACTTAGAAAACCCTAACGACTCAATCAGAAACCTACTGGACTTAATAAATAAATTAGACAAAGTAGCAAAATACAAAATTAACATCTAGAAATCTATGGCTTTTTTATACACCAATAATGATCTCAAAGAAAGAGAAACTTTTTTAAAAAATCCCATTTACAATTGCAACACAAAAATTAAGGTACCTAGGAATAAATTTAACCAATGAGGTAAAAAACCTGTACTCAGAAAGTTACAGAATGCTGAAAAAAGAGATAGAGGAAGACATAAACAAATGGGAGAATATACCGTGTTTATGAATTGGTAGGATCAACATCATTAAAATGTCCATACTACCCAAAGATATCTATAGATTCAATGCAATCCCCACTAAGATACCAATGCATACTTCAAAGATCTAGAACAAACTCTCCAAAAATTCATCTGGAATAAAAAAGGAGCCTGAATAGCTGCAGCAATCTTGAGAAAGAAGAACAAAGTTGGAGGGATCACAATACCAGATATCAAGCTATATTACAAAGCCACTATTCTCAAAACTACTTGATACTGGCACAAGAATAGACATATAGACCAATGGAACGGAACAAAGAACCCAGAAAACAACCCAAAACACTATGATCAATTAATATTTGACAAAGGAGGAAAGAGCATACAATGGAATCAAGACAGTCTCTTCAATAAATGGTATTAGGGGGAGAAAACCAAGATGGCAGCATAGGTAAACACCTGAAATTGCTGCCTCACACAAACACTTCAAAAATTCAACTAAAACACAAAACGGACATCATCCAGAACCACAGGAAGGCTGGCTGAGTGGAAATTCTACAACCAGAAGGAAAGAGAAAAGCACACTGAGACTCAGAGGAGGTGCAGAAGTAAAGTGCAGAGGTATGGAGGCGCACACGAAAGGGCTGGCAACTGAGGAAGCGGTTGTCTTTTTCAATCAGGAAGGAGACACAAGCTCCCGACTGCTCTGAACTCCAGTTCCAGGCGAGTCTCTGGAGACTCAGACTCATACAGGGAGAAACTGGACTGTCTGGCAGCGGGCAGAACTAGAAGGTGGCTTTCTCTCGGAAGTGCTTGCAGCGATTACCATGGGACACTAAGAGACGGGGCCTCTTAGGCCAGGACTGAGGATCAGCCATAGCTGTTTGCTCCACCCTCTTGATTCCCTGAGACCCCGCCCCACCCAAGCTGTGCACATAGGCTTTTGCATATAAATGACCTGGCCCTTTGCAATCTAAAATTACCTAACAAACTGCAGCTGGGACAGAGAGACCCAGAACATCCAAAAGAAGGCCCAAGACCCCACAGCAGCTTGCATTGCTTCACAGCTGGGCCTCATCAGGGCACTTCCAAACCCCAAACAAAGAAGAGGAACCTGCAGATCTCTCTGAAGCTCCTGCTGGGTAGTCTCAGGCAGAGGCTAAATTAGCACCTACTTAGAGATCCAAGTACCAGTGTACCCAGTGGTGAGAGTGTGCCATCCAGATTACAACTCCTGAGATCCATAAGGTACACACTCAGGAGACAGACTCAGTGAGCATCAAAGCCCCACTGAAGCAAGTCTTGCCCCATTAGGATGTCTCCAGCACAGAAGTTCTCCTACCACAGACACAGCTGATTCTCACAGCCAATTGGCCTGGAGGTCAATTCCTCCCAGCGATACCAACTAAA
>NW_006293523.1:0-304 GCF_000327345.1 Myotis davidii | reverse complement strand
GTGCTGGAAGTGACTGGACAAAAATCATACACCTATGGATGAGGACAGTGGGCGGGGGGATAAGGGCAGAGGGTGGGGTGGGAACCCAGTGAGGGGAGTTATGGGGGGGTAAATGAGGAACAACTGTAATAATCTGAACAATAAAAAAAAGAAAAAAGAAATAAAAATAAATAAATAAATGGTGTTGGAAAAATTGGACGATGCATGCAAAAAAAAAAGATGAAACTAGATCTTGAATGGCTGTAATTGGAAGTTTATACATCCAAGACCCGGCATCCAGAGATTGGCTACTAACCCAGAAACA
>NW_006293522.1:0-434 GCF_000327345.1 Myotis davidii | reverse complement strand
GCTGAACCTGCTCAGGGCTTTGTCTGCAGCCCTCGGGGCTGGAGGAGAGGGTGACACAGGGAGGTTTCTGTCCCACTTCCCCATCCGCCTTTGTCACTGTGAGCTTTAGCACTGTCATCCCATGCTGAACAGTAATAGTCGGCCTCGTCCTGGGCCTGGGCCCCGCTGATGGTCAGGGTGTTCGTGTCTCCTGAGTCAGAGGCAGAGAATCGCTCAGGGATCCCTGAGGGCCTCTCGTTGTCACCATACATGACCACCACCGGGGCCTGGCCGGGCTTCTGCTGGAGCCATACAGGATAAGCTTTTTCTATGAGTTCTCCCTGGCAGGTGATCTTGGCCATCTGTCCTGGGGCCACAGACACTGCTGGGGGCTGAGTCACTCCTGAAGAGGCCACAGAACCTGTAGGAGAGGAGAGGAGAGGAGAGGAGAGGAG
>NW_006293521.1:6921-7267 GCF_000327345.1 Myotis davidii | reverse complement strand
AAGAAAATATCACATGATCTCACTTATATGTGGCACCTAGTAAACAAAAACTGACCAATAAAATAGGATCACAGACATGGAACAATGGAACAGACTGGTAGATCTCAGCAGCAAGGTGGAAGGGAAGGTGGAAATAGATAAATCAAAGAATCTATATGCATATATTCATAGCCAATGGACACAGACAATAGATGAAGGCCTGGGGTAGGAGACAGGTGGAGGAGGGTGAAGGGGGGCAAATAGAGAACATCTGTAATACTTTCAATAATTAAATACATTTTTAAAAAGACACAAATCATTTTGAGATAATAGGACAGCATCATAAATAAATGATTTGCAGAAAAGT
>NW_006293521.1:1697-3009 GCF_000327345.1 Myotis davidii | reverse complement strand
AAAAGGCGCCAAAAAATTGCAATTTTTCTTCATTCATCCTTCCTTCGTTCTACTTTTTTTTTAAGTAGTGAAACATATGTTATGGCAATCATATATAAGCCACTGGGAGAATAAATGCTGTCAAAATTTAATGATTTTTCACTCACTCCACGTATTTTCAATATTAATAACCAAAATGGGATTTTTGTGTTAGTGTGAAGAAGAACATATGTTGTTTATTACAGTTTATCTTTAAGAAATTAAAATGCTAATTCTGCTCATTCTTCCTAGGTTTTGGTCAATGAGTATCTTTAAGAAATTAAAATGCTCATTCTCCCTAGGTTTTGGTCAATGAGTGTCTTGATGAGGAGCAGGCTAGTGGAATACAGTCCACACCCTGTGTCCCAGTGTGATTGGTACAGTGGGCTGCCATTCCAGTGGCCTTCAAACCATACATTTTCTGCTTCTATTCTCAAGGGGGTTCAGCTTAATATAAGGGATTTCACATATAAGTAATAATGGTCTCTCTCAAGCAAGCAAACACACAAAACTTGAAGAACAGTCAAAGCAACCTTTGCCTATCTTCCTGTGTTTGTCACAAGACCCTCGTGTAAAGGATTCAACATAAAATCATAATGTTCTTCCCTGGCAGTAAAATATTTTTTTTATTATTTAAATCTGCTTTCTGTTCATGGGCCTTATAGAATGGCTTTTGAACACTATCAAAAATGTTTTTAACTTCAACACATATGTAAAATTTACCCCCTGTGGTCCTTTTTAGTTCATTTTATTTGTTTAGTTTTGTTGTTGTTGTTTCATATTAAAGTAAGGCTCCGCTATTTTCTCTTAGCCTCATGGATATATGGGTATTTTTATGAGCACATTAAATATCAAGACATACTAAAACTACTCAGTTCTATCAGTCATTTTTAGTCCTTTTCGAAATACAAATTTGTTTATGAAAATAAGAGTTTTCAGTCAAGGATATCTGCCTATTTATTCTGGTTTCTAGGCAAACTATCCTGAGTTTTTATTGATACTATGATACTATGAAATGTAAACTAGCATAAAATGTTTATGTAAACACTTTCAATGAAAAATACTTATATCTTTTCAGTATCTTCACCCCAATACTGATACCATGTTGACCCTAAGTCCACTTACCTGTATTAATATTAAATATATTTTTCAAAAACAAATAAGAAGCATTAAATAGTTTTAAATTTTAAACAAGGGCAGATTTAATTTTTATATGTCTTTTAATATACACTAACATATTCTAATGTGATATATGAGAATACTATTTTCCTATGTATTAACCTTTTTACCTACA
>NW_006293521.1:0-283 GCF_000327345.1 Myotis davidii | reverse complement strand
TTTTCTATGAGACATCAAAGTAGTATAAAGTTTTATTAAAATTACCAGTCATTTATGATACTGATATTTCACATATAACAAAAAATGTTTCCACTTATAAATAAATTTCATGTATTTCCAACTCAGTTATTACATTACACCTGTACTTGTTCCTATGAATGGTGTAGATACTTCTATTCATGTAGTTAGGTGACAATTGTTTGTTCTTCTGCCTTGATATTTCAGCAGCACTTTTGCATTATTAGAAAGGGACTCAGAGCTCCCTTGACAACTAAATAAAGCA
>NW_006293520.1:617-1172 GCF_000327345.1 Myotis davidii | reverse complement strand
AGCTAGGAACAGCTCAGAGTCACCTGAAGAGTTGAGTTTGGGTTATCTCTCTGCATGGATATTAGTCCTTCTCTGTATTGGGTTCAAAATCACTCAGACTCTCAGGAAACATAAACATCAGCCCAATTAGAAGGCACATAGGCCTTGGTAGAAACAAGAGCAAGTTTCTGAGCAGAAAGAACTCTGAGTAGGCCAAGGGGAACCTAAGAACAAGGCTCACCTGTCTGACCTGGGAGATCAGAATAGCATGGCCCAGGGCCTTAAGGGATTGCCAGATATCAGCAGAAGACCAGGACATTCAATAGGCATTCAGTGGGTTAGAAAAAGAGTATTTTCTTCTCTGCTATCTTCTCTGCAAACTTCTAAGAAGTTTGAAGACTGGCTCAACCTCAAATGAAAAGGAAAATCTAGGCTAACAGCAGGTAAAGTAGAGGACTTAATAATAAGAGAAGAGATTGAGCTTGTGATCTGAGACCCTGTCAACCGAGCAATAAAACTTAGTCCTTAGCATCTGGCTGAAGGGGACCAAGGTGAGGATCAGCTCTCCCTCATCAG
>NW_006293520.1:0-284 GCF_000327345.1 Myotis davidii | reverse complement strand
TTGTTGTCAGAAGCAAATAATGGAAGAAGTGAAAAGCTTTGTTTCCCAGGCATTACAGTGGCCAGGCTGAGAAGCCATGGTGGAGTCTGGACTCTATCTGAGTTAAACTATGAATGTTTGGTTGTACTGAGCTGGTTGCTTTTTATTTGGTCTGCGTTAAAACTTAAAAAATTTCTATACCAGCCCTCTGCAACCTTTTTATTATTCAACAAATTGAAAATTAATTGGATTTTTTAAAAAATATGTTTACCTGATGCAAAATTTAGATTCCAAAAGCATAACAA
>NW_006293519.1:0-880 GCF_000327345.1 Myotis davidii | reverse complement strand
TCTGATTTCTTGGGATATATTCCTAGAAGTAGTGTTACTTGTGGTTTTTTGATTTGTTGATGATCGCCATTCTGACAGGTGTGAGATGGTACCTCATTGTTGTTTTGATTTGCATCTCTAATATGATTAGTGACTTTGAGCATGTATTCATGTGTCTCTTCACTTTCTGAATGTCCGCTTTTGAAAAGTGTCTATTTAGGTCCTTTGCCCATTTTTTGACTGGGTTGTTTATCCTCCTTTTGTTAAGTTGTATGAGTTCCCTGTAAATGTTGGAGATTAAACCCTTATCAGAGATAACATTGGCAAATATGTTCTCCCATGCAGTGGGGTTTCTTGTTGTTTTGTTGATGGTTTCTTTTGCTGTGCAGAAGCTTTTTATTTTGATATAGTCGCATTTGTTTATTTTCTCTTTAGTCTCTCTTGCCCTAGGATCTGTGTCTGTAAAGATATTGCTACAACATATGTCTGCAATTTTGCTGCCTATGGAGTCTTTTAGGGTTTTTATGGTTTCTCATCTTACATTCAACTCCTTTAGCCATTTTGAGTTTGTTTTTGTGTATGGTGTAAGTTGGTGATCTAGTTTAATTTTTTTGCATGTATCTGACAAAATTCCAAGCACCATTTATTAAAGAGGCTATTTTGACTCCATTGTATTCTCTTGCCTCCTTTGTCAAATATTAATTGAGTATAATGGCTTGGGTCAATTTTGGTATCTTCTATTCTGTTCCATTGGTCTATATGTCTGTTCTTGTGCCAGTACCAGGCAGTTTTGAGATCCGTGGCTTGGCAATATAGTTTGATATCTGGTATTTTGATCCGTCCAACATTGTTCTTCTTTCTCAGGACAGCTGTGTTTATTCAGGGTCTTTTTTTATTCCAG
>NW_006293518.1:9894-10397 GCF_000327345.1 Myotis davidii | reverse complement strand
TCAGAGAGGAGGGGGAGAGAGAGAGAGAGAGAGGGACATCCATCCATGATGAGAACCATCCACCGCTGGCCTGCACGCCCCCCACTGGGCATGTGCCGTGACGAGGAATCCACCGTGACCTCCTGGTCCTTAGGTCGTTGCCCAACCGGCTGGGCAGCCGTACTTTAAAGCCCCTCCGGCCACTGCTCTTTCGCTGAAACAAATTCACCTCCAGCTGCATCTCCTGCCTCCTTAACGCAGGAGACCCAGGAGAGCCAGTGGAACACTCAGCACAGCTGCACGCCACGCCCCCCACTGGGCATGTGCCGTGACGAGGAATCCACCGTGACCTCCTGGTCCTTAGGTCGTTGCCCAACCGGCTGGGCAGCCGTACTTTAAAGCCCCTCCGGCCACTGCTCTTTCGCTGAAACAAATTCACCTCCAGCTGCATCTCCTGCCTCCTTAACGCAGGAGACCCAGGAGAGCCAGTGGAACACTCAGCACAGCTGCTCACGCGGGAGGGG
>NW_006293518.1:7836-8153 GCF_000327345.1 Myotis davidii | reverse complement strand
CGGCGGTGGGTGAGGGTGAGACCCGGCGCCCCTGTCCCTGGAGACCCGCCCCCGGCAGAGGCGGCAGCTGCCTATTGACAGCCTCGTCCACCGGCTTTGGGGGGGGCACTCGACTCGATCAGGCCCATCTTGTGAGACAATAAATTTGGCCATTGACCGAGCAAGCAGACGTCGATAAATGAGCGGTTAATGTAAACGTTGTCCTTCCCAAATTAATCCCCGCAGCGCAGGGCCCGGGCAAGTGGGAGGTTGAAATATGGGAAGGAGGCGGGCATGGCCAGGCAGGGATGGGCAGGGATGGGCAGGGCTGGGCAGGG
>NW_006293518.1:0-244 GCF_000327345.1 Myotis davidii | reverse complement strand
CGGGGGAGGGGGGGGTCGGCCCAGCCACAATCCCTGAGCTGCACCCCAGGAGGCAGGCTCCGGGGACCACCTGTTGTTTCCAGATGAGCCACTGGGCAGGGAGGAGGGCGCCCTCCCAGCCTCAGTTTCCTCATCTGTAAAGTGGGCGCTGGTGACCTGCCTTCCACGGGGCGGGGCGTAGCCGGATCCGGATCTACTGGGACGCAGGGGGGCGTGAACTTGACCCCAGAGCCGGCCCCCAGCT
>NW_006293517.1:0-297 GCF_000327345.1 Myotis davidii | reverse complement strand
AAGTCTTTAGATCATGATGTAGATCTGGTATCTGTGAAGGGAGGAAGTAGAAAGGATTGGGAAGCAAGAGTTTCAAACTATCGTGCAACTCTGAGAAAGTCTCAACCACTCCAACAGAGAGTGCCAAAGACTCCTGCTTTGTTCAGACACTGGCTGGGCCTCCTTGGGTGAGGATAGCAGCAGATTCCTGAGCTGGCACAGGTAGATCATGTTACCTGGGTGTACGCTTCATAGCAGACTCTCCGCAGCACAGCTACAAAGCAACCACACTTTTTTGGTCAAAACTCAGCTTCCTGA
>NW_006293516.1:0-248 GCF_000327345.1 Myotis davidii | reverse complement strand
ATCCTGGAAATAAATGACAATTAAAAATAAAAAGGCAAAATCTATGGGATACACTGGAAATAGTCCTTAGAGGGAACTTCATAGCATTACAGGCCTAACTCAAAGAACAAGAAAAACAGTTAACAAATTATCTAACCTCCACAACTTAAGATAGAGAGAGCAACAAGCAAAGCCCAAACTGAGAAACAGGAAGGACATAATGAAGATCATAGCCTAAATAAATTACATAGAGACCAAAAAAACCCACA
>NW_006293515.1:0-274 GCF_000327345.1 Myotis davidii | reverse complement strand
GAGGGGCTGATGGCTGTTTGCAAGCTGGTCAACCCCCAACCCCTCCAGTGGGAACCCTCACCCCGTGGAGGTTTGACCAGCCTGGGTGAGGGGCTGATGGCTGTTTTCAGGCTGGCCACACCCCTTTTAAGGTGGGGTCCCCACTGGGGTGCCTGTCCAGTCTGGATGAGGGGCTAAGGGCCGTTTTTAGGCTGGCCAAGTCCCACCGGCGATGAAAGCTCCCAGCCTCTCTCTTTTTTTCTTTTTCTATTTTTTTTATTCTGGGATTTATTTA
>NW_006293514.1:718-2569 GCF_000327345.1 Myotis davidii | reverse complement strand
CTCTCTCTCTCCCTCTCTAAAATCAATAAATAAAAATAAAATAAAAAGGGCAGTGAAGAGAATGGTTGCTGCAGAGGAAGATGGAGCTCTAACAGAGCCCTGTGTGCTTGAATGGGAAGTGAGGATAATTTTGATTCAAATATGTCATTTTTAATTTATGCTGAATGTATCTCATAAGAAATCCTGTTAATCTTATTAACGGAGAGAAATATTTCAGTGTAAAAGTGAACTGTTAACATCAATAGTGCTTACATATGGTGAACAGAGGATGGTGCTGGATGTGGCTAATACATATCGAAGATTACAGCTCAGATTGGCTTGAGAGGAAACCACAGTGTCAAGAATAGGAAGAATAGTCCTGCACTGAAGATTAATTTTAGCAACAAAACACACACACACACACACACACACATACACACACACCTACACAGAAACAAACAAACAAAAAGCTTCTACCTAGTTAAAATGCTGCTATAACCTATCTGAGTCAAAATACTCAGAGTATTAGGACCATGAAGAACTTTCTAGAAACTTTCAAACTACTGTCAGAATTCACGAAGAAACTAGGGGAATAATCCCTACCTTTATGAGTAGTCAGGAATCAGGCAGATGAATTTGGACCAAGTTTTTAGAAATAGATTGAATATAAATTTTAAGAATATGTACAAATGATAAGGTTCTTAGTATCTCAAAAATATTAGCATGTTAACACCAGGTATTGAGATCAAAATTATATAAGGTCTGAATATGATTTAAACAATGAAAAAATTATATATTAATTTCTTAGAGTTGACATTTATGAATAAATGAAGTCATAATTTTTAATGGTTATGTGTTTTAGTCACAATTAGAAAATGATTAGAACCTACCAGCAAAATCTAGGAAAGGAAGACATTTCTTGCTCAGGGCATTCCTTGGTTAAGAATTACCTTCAGTTTTAAAGGAAGGCCAACATTAAGTAAATGGTTAAATAAAATATGGCGTATATAATTAATATGCTTTGTATGGTAATTATAATTTCTAAAGAGTTTTAACAACTGAGAAACTTATTATTAGGTGAACAGGATAAACACAGAGATCACACATATATAATGATCTGCTGTACATAAAATATTTACTGGTAAATAAAAATCTGTCAGAAAATACTCCAAAGTAGTAACGTAATTATACCTGAGTGGTAGCATTTACTCCTTTACAATTTTGAAATTTTGTACATTTGTAACCAGAAACTAATATTTTTATGATGATTAAGAAATAAGGTTTCAGGAAATACTATTCCCTCTAGCTCCAAAACTATTGAATGCCCTTAGGCTGGTCACAATCTGTTACCAAGTATATTTTTAATTTTTAAAATTTTATCCAACTCCCCTGTTTTTTTTCCACATAACACAGATAGTTTGAAAATACTTTCTAAGTCTTAGGTTTGTCTCCAGTCAAGAGCTTTTTCCTCAGTTCTGTTTACCTCGAATGCTCATCTGTTTCTCTCAAGCTGCCTCTTTCTTGTTTTGAAATCCTTTCTAGTATCCACATATCCCAGAAGCCCTATATAACCAGTGCGCTAAACAGTACTCAACTTCTATTGACAGCTATATGTCATCTGTTCAACTATGATAGAAACACAACTTAAACCAGCTTCTAACTAAGGAGAAAGAGCGGGGGAGAAGTTCATATGTTTGTTCATCTCAGACAGGTTTTTTCATCCTCAGTATTATTAACACCCTTTGCTGTGAGCTTTGTGTCCTATGCCTTGGTGCATTGTAAAACTTTTAGCAGCAAACTGGTCTCTACCCGCTGAATTCCAGTAGCGCCCCCCAGTGTCACATTCAAAAAAATGTTTCCAGAAACAGCCAA
>NW_006293514.1:0-661 GCF_000327345.1 Myotis davidii | reverse complement strand
GTAGGAAGAAATATAAAGGGCCGTCTTGTCCTAAAGATTAAAATCACATTTTTAAAACTCTTGTGTCTCCATTGAAAACACTCCCTCAGTCCACAAGCTGACCAATGTCAACCGTAAACTTCACATCTACTAGCTAAAAACACTTCAGGGGGGAAAAACACCTTGTTCAAAATAATAACTTTGGTAAGAAATCTGAGGCAATCTCTAATTACCGTAACCATGATCTAATCTCTTTGGTCCGTGTAATGACTATTTGAATGGACAAGAGGTAGGACCTATACTAAACTGCCCTGCAGGAAAGATATTTAATTCTAAGAAGGGAGAGGCTATTCAGTTGTTCTTACAGTTTCTTCTTTGCTTACTTAGTAAGACTATAAGCTCCTTAAAGGCAAGCAATGTGTTTTCAATAACTTTTATCCACCCACAGATCTCAAATTCTCCTGTAGCAAGTTCTGAATATAGTTCCATATTACCTGCCACTTTAAAAAGGATAACATAAGTTTACCAAAAATTTTTAAATCACTGAGAATAAACTCTGCTCTATTTTTGTGTTTCAGAAAAGAATCTTTTACAATCTTTATAAAATCTGAAAAGCATAAATTTAATTTCTATAAATTTCATATTCTTATATGAAATTTCATATTCATGGATAATTGAGACC
>NW_006293513.1:0-268 GCF_000327345.1 Myotis davidii | reverse complement strand
ATTGTGTTTTATAAAGAAAAATGTCCATGTCAATAGCCTCTTATATTCGCTGCAGAGAGCATACAGGGAGCTCATTTTCATGACACGAGGGGCCTTGTAAAGATGGAACTAGAGGGAAGGTTATTCCTGGGTGGCCAGGAGCCGTGAACAGGGTGTGAGCACCATTGGGCAGGACAGAGGAAGGATTTCCAGGTTTGCCCTCATCATCTCCATTTTTAAAAATATATTTTTTAATTGATTTTCAGAGAAGAAGGAAGAGGGAGAGAGA
>NW_006293512.1:9306-10008 GCF_000327345.1 Myotis davidii | reverse complement strand
CTCAACTCAGGCTTCCTTCTGTCCATTGCTTGGGCTCCAGGCACCGGATAACTAGGCCACATGAGGCTCTTTCATCTAATGCCTAAAAGGAACAAGCCTGGCCCTAGCTGGTTTGACTCAGTGGACACAGCTTTCGAATGTCTCAGGTTCAATTCATGGTCAAGGGCTCAGATCTCTCTTGCAGGCTCAATGCCCGGCCCAGGTTGGGGCATGTGCTGTAGCAACCAATCACCTCTCACACACATCGGAATTTCTCTCTCTTTTCCTCCATTTCACTCTTTAGAAATCAATGGAAAAATATATCCTCTGGTGAGGATTTAAAGAAAAGGGACAGAGTGACCAAAGGAAGAATCTGCAGCATCAGCTGGGAGGCCAGTCTGCAGGGGCGACTTCCACTGCAAACCACCTCCCACTCTTTGCAGTCCTTTCCCTCCCGCTGCCTTAGCTGCAGGATCCTGCCTTTCCTTCCTACTAATGACCTTCCTGGAGCCCAGGATCACCTCTGACAGATGGGGAAGCTGAAACAGGCTCACGTGTCAGTGGGCACAGTGCTTCTGTCTGGAAATGCTCCATCCATGTGGCTTTTCCTCCTCCCTCCCTCTTCCTAAGTCCTGGTCACTTCGACATCTCTCCCTAAGGAAGCATTCACAGACCCCGGCTCGCTGGGTCGCTCATGGAGCCAGTTCTGCTACACCTCCTGCC
>NW_006293512.1:0-204 GCF_000327345.1 Myotis davidii | reverse complement strand
GGCCCCCGAGAGCAGCAGGAGGAGGGTGGGGGGCCGCATGACGCGCATCCTGGGCGTCGAGGGGACCCTCTGAGTCCGGGCGCTTCCGCGGAGGAGTTATAACCGGGAGCCTCGGGGACGCTGATTGGCTGCTCGGGAACCGCTCAGCCAATGGGAGTGAGAGGTGGAGAGGCGTCACGAGTCTCCAGGAAGGAGGCGCCGACA
>NW_006293511.1:0-254 GCF_000327345.1 Myotis davidii | reverse complement strand
TGTGGGTAGTATGGACATTTTAATGATGTTGTTGATACCAATACATGAACACGGTATGTTCTTCTATCTGTTTATGACTTCCTCTATCTCTTTTTTCAATGTCCTGTGGTTTTCCGAGTACAGGTCTTTTACCTCCTTAGTTAAATTTATTCCTAGGTATCATAATTTTTTTCGTGTGCAATGGTAAATGGGATTTTTTTTAAATTTTCTCTTTCTGTAAATTCATTATTGGTTTATAAAAATGCCATAGATTT
>NW_006293510.1:60797-61206 GCF_000327345.1 Myotis davidii | reverse complement strand
TTGTCCAAGTTCGTATAGCTAACCCACACTCTCTGGCCAGTTATGCAGTTCAATTCCAGGTTTAGTAAGCAAGTTCAAAATGCAATTGACTATCCTACTCCTTGCTGTCATTGTTCTTATGAAGTTATAGGAAGAAATAACCTTTACCCTTGCAGGCCTTTAATTTAAATATATTTGAGCTCAGACTTTACTGTATTTTTCTGATAACTTTAAATAAGTGGCTACAGATTTTGTTCATTCACCAGGCTGATATCCTGGCATTTTTCTTTTGGCTCTGGCTGATGAATCCTACGTAGCTTTTATAATCAGCAAAATTAAGGGTGGTTAATGAAATCTGAATAATAGTTATGAAAAAGATCCTAGAAAACCTGAATTCATTGAGGGCATTCATATTTATTCCTCATTCATA
>NW_006293510.1:43892-53641 GCF_000327345.1 Myotis davidii | reverse complement strand
CCTGTTTTGTTTTTTTTTTACCTTTCCAGGGGAGTTCTGCCCTTCCCGGCTGCAAACCGTCTCACCAGCTGAGCAATTTTGCCAATTCGGGGTGGGTGTTATTAGTTTCAGCTGCTCACTCCATTTGCTCCGGGACACAACCTGGGACGCGTCTTCCTATATCGCCTCCATCTTCTTTCTCTCGAGAGGTTTTTTTGTTGTTTGTTTCTTGAGGTAGGTCCATAATGCTATGAATTTTTTTATGACTCCTTTCACTGTCTCACAGATTTGGGGTTGCTGTTTTATCATTTTCATTGGTTTCATGGTGTTATTTATTTCTCCCTTGATCTCATTGCTAACCCATTCATTGTTTAGTAACATGTTATTTAGCCTCAATATCTTTGAATGTTTTTCAGTTTTTATCTTGTGATTGATTTCTAGTTTCATGTCATTGTCATCAGAGAAAATTCTTGATATGATTTCAATCTTCTTAAATTTGTTGAGATTTGTCTTGTGTCTTAACATGTGGTCTATCCTAGAAAATGTTTCATGTGCACTTGAAAATAATGTATATTCTGCTGCTTTGGTGTAAAATGCTCTGATATAAATTAAATCCATCTGACCTAGTGTGTCATTTAAGGCCACTGTCTTCTTGTTGATACTCTGTCTGGAAGATCTAGTTATTGATGTCAATGAGGTGTTAAAAATCCCCTACTATGACTGTATTACTATCAATTAATCACTTTATGTCCATCAAGATTTGCTTAACATATGTAGGTACTCCAACGTTGGGCACATAAATGTTTACAAGGGTTATATCATCTTGTTGTATTGCCCCCTTACTTATTATGTAGTGTCTTTGTCTCGTATTATTAACCTTTGTTTCAAAGTCTATTTAGTCAGATGTTCATATTGCTACTTGAATTTTTCCTTTCCATTTGAATGAAGTATCATTTCCCATCCCATTACTTTCAGTCTGTGTGTATCTTTCGTTCTGAGGTAGGTCTCTTATTGACAGCATACATATAAGACTTGTTTTCATATCCATTCAGTTACCTTATGTCTTTTGATTGGAGCTTTTAAGCTATTTACATTTAAAGTGATTATTGATAGGTATGTATTTGTTGTCATTTTACTCTTTTAACTATGTTCCTTTGTTTTGTGTTTTTTTCTTCTTCCTCTTAAAGAAGTCCCTTTAACATTTCTTGTAATACTGGTTTGATGGCAACAAAGTCCTTTAACTTTTTCTTGTTTGGGAAGTTAATAACATGGTCATAGGTCCTTAGTTTTCATTACTTTGAATATTTTATGCTAATCTCTTCTGATGTGAAATGTTTCTGTTGAGAAATCAGCTGACAGCCTTATGGAAGTGCCCTTGTAGGTAACTAACTAAATTTTTCTTGCTGTTTTTAGTATTTTTGTCTTTAACCTTTGCCATTTTTATTATGATATGTCATGGTCTAAGTCCTTTAGGTTTATCTTGTTTGGACTCTCTGTGCTTCCTGGACTTGTGTGTCATTTTCCTTCACCAGGTTAAGGAACTTTTCAGTCATTATTTTTTCAAATAGATACTCAATCCCTTCCTTCTGGCACCTTTATGATGAAATTGTTGGTATGCTTCTTGCTGTCTCAAGATCCCTTAAACTGTTCTCATTTTTTAACTTACGTTTTTCTTTTTTCTTCTCTATTTGGGTGCTTTTTTCCCCCTTGTCTTTCAAATGTGAATTCTTCATTTCAGATAATTTATTCTTCATTTATGACTGTTTCTTTTTTAAAATATATTTTTATTAATTTCAGAGAGTAAGGGAGAGGGAGAGAGAAATAGAAACATCAATGATGAGAATCATTGATTGTCTGTCTCCTGCATACCCTCTACTGGGAATAATGCCCACAACCCACAGTCTAATTGATTACCTGTTCTGGGTGCTTCAGGAATGTTCCTTCTGTGGGTTATGTGGGTTTCCTTTTGCAATTGAGTCTTGATTGTCTTTGGCATCTTCAAACACAGTTCAGGGCTGGGTCTGTGGCCACTCAGTAAATATCCTAGGGTCTACCAAGTCTGGCTTCCACCCACTGGGTGTTCGCACATCTTTGTGGTAGGATAGGGTCTCAGGAAGTCATCTGGGTGTGGCCAGCAGAGTGTATCAGGCCCAAAACAGACCAAGATTTGGCCATGTGAAGAGAGGGCTCTGTACCAGTCAGGCATGGCAGGGAAACATTTCTCCCATTCTAGAGCCACACAACTCAGTCTTTCCCAGATTCTTCCAGACACCTATTATCAGAAGGGTGAGGCCATTGGGAGCCTGGAGGGTGGTGATAGTGGATGTCCCATGAGTGGAAGGCACCAGTCAGGTTCACAGGAAAGTATGGAAAATGGCTCCTGACCCAAAGCCTCACAACTTAGTCACTGATACCTTCTGAGTCTACCCAGAAATCTACACCCTGGTCCTTGCATGTGACTCCTTAGTGGGGCACAAGCTCAACAGGGTGGGGTGACAGGAGTCTGGAGGGTGGGACTATTGAATTCCCTGAAACTAATGCTATAAGTTTCTTGATTCAAAGCAATGCTCTGTAAAATACCATGGTGGTTGGTGTAATTTTATAGATGGTAGTACTGACAGAAGCATTGTGTACAGGGAAGTCAAATATATATGCATAGAAAGTATCTATTCCAGCAAGGACAAAATCCTGATAATTCTATGGTGTAATAAGCAGTCCAATGTAATAAATCTGTCATCAGATAACTAGCTGATCACCTCAAGAAATAATTTGGGTTTAGTGTTGGTCTCTGCTGCTGATATATTGGGCACTCAGCAGTGGCAGGAGCTTTGTCAGACTAAATGAGAGAAAGTCCATATTATTGAGCCCATGCATATCTTTCATTCCTGTAATCATGGCCACTTTGTTTATGAGCCCATTGGGTGATGCTAGGGGTAGCTTGAGAAAGAGGCTGACTGGTATCCACAGAACAGGCCATCCTATTCACTTAATTATTAAAACCCTTTAGCTGAGCTCACCCTTTGATAGGCATTCACAGGGGACACAAATGTCTTCATGTGTTTTTTATATTTTTTTTATTGATTTCAGAGAGGAAGGGAGAGGGAGAGAGAGATAGAAACATCAATGATGAGAAACAATCATTGATCAGCTTCCTCCTGCACACCCCCTATTAGGGATCAAGCCTACAACCCAGGCATGTGCCCTTGACCTGATCAAACCTGGAACCCTTCAGTCCACAGACCCATGCTCTATCCACTGAGCAAAACCATATAGGGCTCTTCATGTATTTTTTTACTCATTCACATAGATCAATTCATATACATTCCCACCCCAAATTTATTTTTTTAATTTATCTTTATTGTTAAAAGTATTATAGATGTCCTCCTTTTTAAAAAATATGGAACGCTTTATGAATTTACATGTCGTCATTGTTCAGGGGCCATGCTAATCTCCGTATCATTCCAATTTTAGTATATGTGCTGCCAAAGTGAGCACCTCACATTTCTTTAGCACCGATATTCTAACTAGGTTCCTTCTACATCCCTGGTCATTCAGCCAAAACCAATTGCCACAGGCCATGAATCAATATATCAGCTACTGTATGGTCATTTCTCCTTCCAAGAAAATTGAACAATGTGCTGTACTTTCCAGAGTTATGTACACTGAGAAGATTTCACTTTACCACAGTCCTTCATGTATATTACAGATGGGTTGTAGTGATGCAGCAATCCACTTTCAGATGGCAGTTGCATGTAGTGCAAAAACATCTATAAGAAAAGACCTGACTCTTTTTACCTCTGTCAACTGATTGTAAGGCACTCCCACTGAGGCCATAGGTGCAGTCTGGGAGAGAGAAGGCAATGTAACAAAAGTAAGTGTAGATCCTGGGAATTTGGGCTACTTACTTGTACCTTCAGGGCCTTTCTAGGCCCAATCACATATATACTACTTCTATTTGAAGATGGAATGTGTTGTGTGAATGTACTTTATGGCTTGACTTGTTAAATCAGTTAACAAATAATTCACGAAGGGCAGCAGTTGAATAGTAACTTGATGCCTATGGTTAAGTGTTCAGTGTCTAGTAAGGCCCAGTAACAGACCTAAATCTGTTTCTTAAGAGGAAAATAGTTATTTGAAGATTATGAGAGGTCCTTGCTCCAAAATTCTAAAGGCTTGTGCTATAATTCACCTATAGGGTCCTACCGAAGACTAAAAACAGCATCCCTGTCTGTCACTGATATTTCAAGAACCATTGGATCTGCTGGATCATATGGCCCAAATGGCAGAGGAGCTTACACTGCAAACTGGACCTTATTTTGCTCTGGGCCCCACTCAAATGTAGCATATTCTTGGATTATTCCACAAATGGGCTGATATAACACACCCAAATGAGAAATATGGTGCCTCCAAAATCCAAAGGAGCTCACTAGGTGTTGTGCCTCTTTTATGATTATAGGAAGGGTCAGATGCAACAATTAATCTTTCACCTTAGAAGAAATAGCTAGGTATGCTCTACACTAGTAGATGCTAGAAATTACTCTGAGGTAGAAGGTTTCTGAATTTTAGGAAGTTTTATTCTTACCCTTTGACATGCAAATGTTTACCAATATGTCTAGAGTAATTGCTACCTCTCACTTACTAGGTCAAATCAGCATTATGTCATTAATATAAGGGACCAGTGTGACATATTGTGGAAGAAAAAGTTGATCAACATCCCTATGAACTAAATTGTGACAGAAGGCTGGATAATTGATACACATATATCCCTGAGACAGGACACTGAACATGTATTACTGCGATTGTTAGCTGAAAGAAAACTATTTCTTTTGTGCCTTATGGATAGGTATGGAGAGAAAAGCATTTCCTAGATCAATAGTTGCATACAACTTACCATAGTATGTGTTCATTTGCTCAGGTAATGAACCATATCTGATACAGAAGCCGTAATAGGAGTCACCGATTGGCTAAACTTGAGATAATCTACTGTCATTCTCTAAAATCTGCTTTTTGCATAGGCCAAAGAGGAAAATTGAATGGGCATGTGGTGGAAATCACTACCTCTGCATTTTTATTTATTTATTTATTTTTATCCATGATGGTGTCATTAATCTCTGCAATTCCTCCAGGAATGTGGTATTGGTTTTATTTACTATTTTGCTAGGTAAAGACAGTTCTAATGCCTTCCATTTGGAATGCCTTCCATTTGGTTTTTCTCCATCATAATAGCTCTCATTTCATAAGTCACAAAACCAATGTGGAGAGACTGCCAGTTGCTAAGTATGTCTGTTCCAATTATGTATACTAGAACTGGGGAAATAACCATAACATGGGACTGGAGAATTTTCAAATCCACTGTGAAATAAACTGAGCTAATAATCCATGATAATGTTTTAAGTCTTAAAATCAATGTCAGTTCTGATCCAGTGTCTAGTTTTTATCTAAAGATATGATTGTTTCCCTTTCTCCAATGTGCAGTTACCCTGGTAAAAGGCTGTATGACCCTCTGGGGAAGGCTGGGGGAAAGATTAACAATATAAATTTCTGGTAGTGTACAAGGGTCCTTTCTCAAAGATACCTGACCTCCCCTTTATTTAAGGAGTTCTGGGTCTATCAACTAGCTCAAGTGTGGAGATTGATTAAAGTGCCATGACTCTATTTTGTATGATTTGAATAACAGTGTTCACTTTTCTGCTTATATGGATCAAGTAAGAATTTAGTAGGTTTCCTATTTATTTCACTTTTAGAAGCACCATGATTAACTAGCCAGTGCCATAGATATGTGCACATCAGAGTACTCTATTGCTGCTTTGACTCTACAGTTCACTGTACCATACCTTTGGGAACTTGCAAAGACTTATGTCTAATTAAAGTTCCAAAAACAAAGAAAAGCGGTATGTGTGGGTCTTGGGGAGAGAAAGCATTGTCTTGCATGATATCTTCCTCAAATAAGGCCATTACACTTTTCTTAGCCAATTCAATGCTAATTCCTTCAAATGGAGGTAGAATGTTCAGTACAACTGTAGATGAGGAGGCTACTATCACAGGGGGTGTCAATGCCACTGGAAGTGGGGAGGTTACTTTTGCTGGGATTGGAGAGATCTTTACTACTAGCAAAGAAGACATTAGAATTTGAGGCTCAACTTCCTCATGTCATATATTCCATAAGGAGAGGAGCAAGCTAAAGAGGTAGAGACTTCCCAAAAATAATAAAGGAGATAATATACACATCCAAACTCAGCAAACTTCACAATGGTTCAATCTAAAAAGTTCCACAATTAGATACATTATAGTTAAACTATCAAAATCCAAAGACAAATAAATAATTCTGATAAGCAAGAGAGTAGCAACTCATCCTATACAAGGGGTCCTTAATAAGAATGACAGCTGGTTTCTGATCAGAACTTCTTGAGGTTGAAAAGCAGTGGGATGATGTTCAAACTGCTAAAAAGAATGGCAAACAAGAATTCTATCTCAGAAAAAAATAGCCTACAAAAGAATTCAAAACTCCTTACATGAAGAACAACTGAAAGAAGCCTTCATTACAATACCTGACCTATAAGAAATAATAAATGGTGTCTTTGCGGCTCAACAAAAGTACACCAGATTGGTAAGTTGATTCTACACAAAGACATAAAGACAATTGAAGCAGGTAAACACATATCTATCTATATAAAAGCCCAGCAACCAAACGGCTGAACTACCAGAATGACTAGTGGACCAGTCACTGTGATGCACACTGACCACCAGGGGGAAGATGCTCAACACAGGAGCTGCCCCCTGGTGGTCAGTGTGCTCCCACAATAGGAGCACCACTTGACTGACCGGGATGAGCAGCTGCTCAGCTGACTAGGATGAGCAGCACTCCCACAGTAAGCCAATCCCCACAGCCTACACCCCTCACCAGTGCACGAATCCATGCACCAGGCCTCTAGTATAAATATAAAATTAAATATTAATCTATTTGTTGTTCATGATTCTACTTTTTTCATATCTGATTTAAAAGACAACTACTAAGAAGCCCCAGTTGCCTAATGGATAAGGCATTGGCCTCCTAATAGACAACTACTAAAGTGATAGTTATAAATCTATATCTACAAGCACATGATGTAAAAATATGTAATAAGTGACAATAAAAAACAGTGGAAATCAAGTTGCCATTAATCCAAACTAGATTGTTGTAAATTAAGATGGACAACCCAAACAGCCACTGAGAAAACAATGTATTTTAAAGTATATTTTTCACATATAATATATAATTATTATATTATACATAATATGTTATTATAATATATGTTTTACTATATACAAAAGTACACAGATATGTAAACATGTATAATATATAAAATAATAACAACACTTTAAAATGGTACATTTGAAAAAAAATCTTGATTTATACTTTAAAGACAAATAGGTTGAAAGAAAGAAATAGAATAAGGTATTTCATGCAAAGTATAACCAAAAGAAAATAGGAGTGGGTACACTAAGACAAAATTATGACACAATTTTTACTATAAAATAGTTCATTTTAATGATAAAATGTTCAAATTTCTTAAGAAGGTAAAATTATTGCAAACATAACAGAGACTTGAAAAACCTAAATCAATAACTGAAATAATTGAAAAACATAAAATTAAACAATAATATTTGGAGACTTAAATTTCTCACTTTGAATAAAGGATAGAACAACTACCCAGAAAAGTCACAAGGAAATAGAATACTTGAAGAGTACAATAAGTCAATTAGACCTAAAATATCTGTGAAACACTTCATCCAATAATAGCAGAATACACATATTTTTTTAGTTAATATGAACCGTTCTCCAGGATAGGACATATGTAGATCACAAAACATAAATCACATAGAGTACATTCTATCACCACAATGGAATGAAAGTAGACATCCATGACAGAAGGAAATTTGGAGAATTCACAAATAGGTCGATCATAGACAAAATAATTCTCAACAAAATAATAGCAATAAAAAGTCTCCAAAAGTAAGTGTTGGTGAGAATGTGAAGAAATTAAAACCCTCACACATTGTTTGTGGGATTATAAATGGATATAACCACTTTGGTAAAACAAGTCTGGCAATTCATCAAGTAGTTCAACATAAAATTACTATATGACTTATCAATCCTACTCCTAAGTCTATACCCAAGATAATTAAGGACTTGTTTTACACAAAATTTGAACAAAAATGTTTATAGTAGTATTATTCACAGTTGCCAAAAATGGAAACAACCCAAATGTTAATAAACAGGAGAATGGATAAACAACATGAACTGTACACATGTAATGAAATATTTCTCAGCTATAAAGAAGTGATGTAATACCCTCAACAATAAAGATTTAAAAAAAAGAAGTCATGTAGAAGTACATGCTATAACATGAATGAACTTTTAAAGGTTTATTTATATTGTGTAATTCCATTTATATGTAATGTCCATAATAAGCAAACCTACAGAAACAAGTAGATTTATGGTTGCCAAGCTTATATTAGGGATAAGAAACAGGAATAATTGAAAGTAACTGCTAATGGCTGATGTTATTCTTTTGTTTTTTATTTGCTTGTTTTTAGAATAATAGAAATATTTTAAATTTAGATTGTGGTGTGGTTGCACAACCTTGTCAATAAACTAAAACCCAATGAATTATATAATGTGAAATGAGAATTTTGTGTTATAAAATTTTGGGGGGGAGGTGTCGGAGGCGCCGCCGGGAGCTGCCACGTCCGAGGCCGGGAGCCACCGCCGCTGCAGCCATGGTGTCAGTAATTAACACTGTGGACACCTCCCATGAGGACATGATTCACGATGCCCAGATGGACTACTATGGCACCCGCCTGGCAACCTGCTCATCAGACAGTCATGAGGGACCAGTGTGGCAAGTGGCCTGGGCCCACCCCATGTATGGCAATATCCTGGCATCCTGCTCCTATGACCGAAAAGTTATTATCTGGAAAGAGGAAAACGGCACCTGGGAGAAGACGCACGAACACACAGGACACGACTCCTCAGGTACACTGAGCGCGGCAGGAGGAGGTCGGAGGGTGGTCCTTGGGTGTGAGAGAGGCCTCTGTTCTGGCTAGTGCTCGATTCTTTCCCCTTGTGATGCTTCTTATTGATCCCTTGGGTTTGGGTTGGCTTTTTTGCTGGTCGTCCACATGGGAGATAGGCCCTAAGAAGACTAAAGCCAGTCCAGAGCAAAATGAGAAAAGCGAAGATAATACAATTCTTTAAGGTTTATTCATTTTAAGTACTGGCCTTTATTCTCAGATAATTGTCCAGCCTGCTTTTCGTTAATATAGGCATTAGTTTAGGAAATGATGTTAGCAGGTGGTGGGTTTTAAATTTCTTCAGTTGACAAAGTTACAATTCCCCTCTGGTGGTCCCTGCAATTGTTTTTAGAAATTTAGCAAAATGGTAAATCTGGAAAATCAAAGTTTGCTCACTGTGCCTCCCTCCTTCCTGCAGTAAATTCTGTGTGCTGGGCCCCCCATGACTACGGCCTAATCCTGGCCTGTGGGAGCTCAGATGGGGCCATCTCCCTGCTGACCTACACTGGGGAAGGCCAGTGGGACGTGAAGAAGATCAACAATGCTCACACTATTGGCTGCAATGCCGTCAGCTGTGCCCCTGCTGTTGTACCTGGAAGCCTCATAGACCAGCCTTCAGGACAGAAGCCCAACTACATCAAGAAATTTGCCTCAGGCGGCTGTGACAACCTCATCAAGCTGTGGAAGGAAGAAGAGGATGGTCAGTGGAAGGAGGA
>NW_006293510.1:39172-43793 GCF_000327345.1 Myotis davidii | reverse complement strand
GATTTTCATGAAAATGTCTACCAAAGGATCAACATGGTTTAGTTCATTTTAACCAACATGCATTTTTCTAATAATATGATGAAACAAAAAAAAAAAAAAAAAAAAAAAAAGAAAAATTTGGGGGGGATTATATCTCAGTAAAAATAAAAACTAATAAGATTAGCCTATTTCTTTATTTTTGTAGTATCAAAATCAATAATAAATATAATTCTAAAAAGTATAGAATTTTAAAATATTGGTACAATAATTTGCAATTTATTGAGAACTTTATAGTAAAAGTCATTAACCGTTTTAATTTTTTAACTTAAAAAAACTGAATTGAATTATGGCTTCTACACTGTAAAATCATTTGTTCAGTCTGGTTGAGTAAGTTGTTATAACTTTCTTTTCACTTATAGGCAGTAGGATATTTTTTTGCTTATTTTTCTTAATATAAAGCAAATAATATACATTCAATGTTTTATTTGCCATATTATTTAATATCCACATAAAAACTCTCAATACAGCATGAACTTCTTAGTGTTGTTTAAAAGGTAATCTCAGTTTGATATATGTATTATATTGCTGAAGAGTAATTTTTTCTTTGATTTGATCAGAGTGATTTCTCTTCAAAATATTTTTTGTTCTGCCGAGTGTAAAGTGTACTTTAGATTATAGTTGCAACCTTGAGCTTCTGACTTAAACTTATTTCTATTTGAGTTATATTGCCCTGGGATTACCATGATTTATTAATTTTATAAAACTGCTCTGAAATTGGTTTCTGTATAAAAATATCTGCAAAATATATTTCTGTTCTCTTCTAGTTACAAACCTCATCTTTATATTAGAAATAGAAGTATAACTGAGATATTTGATAGCATTTGATGGAGGTCATTGATATTCAAAGTTTTTAAGTCCCCTACTTGCATCCCATTCCCAAACCAAACAATAGTATCCACCATGCTATTTATAAACAATAAATGGTCATAACTTAAAATATTTATTCATAGTCAATTTATTATCCTAATGTAGGGTAGTATATGCTCAAAGGGTAGATTAGAATTTATTAGGTTTATTTCTATTATTTGAAATCATTTAAATGAAAACTATATTAGTCTATTTACTTATTTCTTATGCAACAAATATCTATTGAGGGCCTACCATAAGCCAAACACTGCATTAGGATTGTTTCTGTGATTAAAACATTATAGAAAAGGCCTATATATTTTAAAGTATTATCTTTGTAAAGAATGGGGGAAAGTAAATTAAATGAAAATATTTTAATTCATAAAAATTCAACAATATTGTTTGGACACCTTAAAAAATCAGCCACAATAATTGGTGAAATAAATAAATAGAAAATGAGCAATGATATAGGAATCTTAAGTCATAATATTAACTGAATCAATACAAGTGGTATCTATAATACACTCCACTTAAAAAACAAACAAACAATTTTTAGGATAGAGAAATTGCTCTGCCAAAAAACAAGCCTCAAATATATATGAAAAATGAAATAAAAAAATGTCTGCTGTCCAAACGCAAAGGAATTTAATTCACAGAATAAAAGTGTTTCAAATTAATAGCATGTCTTTCTAACTTAACTATAAAACTAAGTGCAAAATAATAAAAGCAGGTAGAAAAATGAAAAATATTAGAGTGAAATAAATAAAATAAGAAAAGCAAAAAAATTAATAAAATAAAAAGTCTATTTTGTCATAACATAAAAAATTAACAAATCTTTACCTAGACTGGTCAGGAGGTAGGGTGTGAGGGTGGAGAGATTGAGCAAAAAAGAAAAAAAGGGAGAGAACTCATGGACATGGACAACAGTGTGGTCAATATGGGTGGGGGTAGAGGTTAAAGAGTGCATAGAGCAGGAAAAGGGGTGATAGAAAAAAGAAAAGAAGACATAGATTATCAAAAGCAAGAACAAAAGAAGTGACATTGATTCTAGTCTAGTCTAAAATTTTAATAGAACACTATTAACAACTTTTGCCAACAAATTAAACAACAATTATATATATGATTTCAGAGAGAAAGGCAGAGGGAGAGAGATAGGAACATCAATGATGAGAGGGAATCATTGACTGGTTGCCTCTTGCATGCCCCCTATCGGGGATCAAGCCTACAACCTCAGCATGTGCCTGAGGTCCTCTGGCCTGAGGTCCCCTGTCAAGCCCTGCCAGACAGAGGGCACAGCCTGAGGCCCCCCAGCACAGTGCCAAGGCGGGGGGAGAAGCCTGACAGGGAATGGAACCTTGACCTCCTGGTTCATGGGTGGATGCTCAACCATTTAACCACACTGGCCAGGCACAGCTATTTAAAATGGATATATTCCTGCAGAAAAGCAAATTAGCAAAATTCACTCAAATAAAATAAAATATCCAAATAGACCCATAACAGAAAAAAATAAAATAAACGTTAAAAATCTATCCACCGAGCCAGGAAGATTCACATATGAATTTTTTCAAATATTTAAAGAAGGAATGTTAACAATATTTCAGATACTTTTCTAAAAGATATATAAGTGGAAATAACACTTCTTAACTTACTGTAATACTAGTGTCCCAGTACCCAAAATTCATGAACAAAAAAAGGAAATTAATTAGAGGAAATATTTTAATATTGCTATTTGCCCATTCTCTACAATAGAAGTGTCAGAGATGAAAGAAAATTGGTAAAATGTATATGCAAATCTTCCTCCTCTCAGAATCTGGAGCACACCGTGGGACCCAGAGTCAAGTCCCCACCTACTCATGTGCACCTCGAAATCACATGAGACCCAGACCCAGCAGCCCCACCCCCATTGGATGAGATCCAGACCTGGCTGGCCCCACTCCCATCAAGCTCCGCTGGGTGGAAGGCACAGCCTCAGGCCCCCTGTCATGCCCCGCTGGGCAGCGGGTGCAGCCTCAAGTCCCCCAGCCTGGTGCCAGGTGGGGGGGTGCGGCCTCTGGTCCTCTGGTGCACCCTCAGGTCCCCTGGCCCAGGACTGGGGTAGGGGGTTGCAGCCTCAGGTCTTCAGCCTGGCCCTTAGGTGGGGGGACCACCTGAGGTCCCCTATCAAGCCCCACCAGGTGGGGGTGCAGCCTGAGGTCCCCCAGCCTGGTGCCAGGGTGGGGCGTGGTGTCAGGTCCCCCAGCCCAGGGCAGGGGTGTGGCCTGAGATCACCCATCAAGCCCCACTAGGCAGGAGGCACAGCCTCAGGACCCTGCCCCGGCTCAGTGCCAAGCAGGCTCAGGTCCCTGCTGATTGCTCGTTATGGCTCATTTGAGGAACCCCACCTCCATTGTGGGTGCAGCCATCTTGTGTTACCAGAACCCTGCCTCCACTGTGGGTGCAGCCATCTTGTGTTACCGGAACCCTGCCTCCACTGTGGGTGCAGCCATCTTTTGATGGTGTGATGGAGTGAGGGTCATTTTGCATATTACCTCTTTATTATATAGGATACCATCTTACCCCAACATAATAGCAACACAAAGACATTGCAAGAATAGAAAACTGCAAGAGAGGAACATTACCATCATGGTGGCATAAGATGTCTGAATTTGCTCCCACACTCAACAATAAATTTTCAGCACCTATACAAGAACAAAAGTGTCTTTGTGAGAGTTGTGAGATCTAGTAGCACATGCCAAGAGAACAAGGAGGAATCTTACACATTTGTACATCAAGTAATAGGCAAATAGATCTCTGTCCCATCTGTCGACCCTGTAGTAGCCCATGAGCCAGTTCCAGCACCCATTGGGCATGGTCTTAGAACACTTAGAGATCAATGACTTGGGCAGTGACTCATAGATAAGAGAGCCTTTGTGGAAGTCCACATTTCAAGAAAAGTACAAGAACTTTGTTGGAGCAAAATATAAAACACTTGGTTTTATGTCCACAAAAATTTGTAAATTAAAGTTCATTACAGTGTTATTCATAAGAGCTAAAAGGTATAACCAAACCAAATCTTCATCAGCTGATAAAAGATAAACAAAATGTGGTATATACATAAAATGAAATCTTATTTAGCAAAAAAAAGAATGAAAAATTGGTACATGCTACAACACGTATGGATCTCAAAACCATTATGCAAAGTGAAAAAACTATAAAAAGATATATTGTACAAATCTATTTCATTAAATGTACAGAAAAGGCAAATTTATAGAGATAGAAAGTAGATTAGCGATTTTCTAAGAATGAAGGTGGGGACAGGGATTGATTGTAAATGAGCGTGAGGGATTATTTGCTGTGTGAAATATTTCTAAAAATTGGACTGTGGTAATGGCTGCACAACCTTGTACATTTAATAAAAATCATTGAAATTGTTAAAATCATATACCAATTGGAGGCTGGACTTGAAAATTCCCTAACAGACACAACCATTTAAGCCACTTAAGCAAAACTAAATCTAGCTTATTTTATTAATGTAAGCAACATTTAATTTATATTATTTCTTGTAAATGCCTCTGACAATTATTTAAAAAAAAACTTATCATCTTCCTAACAATAGTGTGAGATCATCACTTTTAACCAGTTCTCTGTTGTACGCAAGCCCCAATTTTAAGAGCCAAATCATTGTAAAGAATAACAGCTTCCTCATTTTTCATTTACAAGCCATCCTGTAAATTCATACCCCTGAGGTTCATATCAC
>NW_006293510.1:34655-39102 GCF_000327345.1 Myotis davidii | reverse complement strand
ATCCACTGAGCCAAACCGGTTTTGGCTCACTTTTATTTTTTAAAGCTGTCAGGTTGAAAACTGTTCTTATATGCACAATAACTCTTACTAAATACTATTTATTGATAGTTTTAATATTGCTATTTTTGGATTTATGACAAATTTAATTATACACTTAAATGTGGTGAATTTTATTGCATAATAGTAATACCATAACAAAGCTGTTAAAAGTAAATATTAACAAGAAAAACTTATTTTTATAGAAATGAAAATTTAATAAATGATCATGAACCAATGATTGCTAAAGGACATTCTAAAGCAGACATTGGAAAACTGTGGCTCACTGGCTAGCTGTCTATTTTGTGAATAATCTTACATTGGAACACAGCAACACCTATTTTTTTTTGTATGTCATCTGCGGCAGCTTTTACACTATATAGACAAAGTCGGATAGCTGCAACAGAGACTGGAAGGCAGCAAAGCCTAAAATATTCATATTTGGCCTTTTGAGGAAAAACTTTTTTTGAATCATGTTATTAAGTGATACTCAAAAAGGAAATAAAAACCTCCAAAGTTCAGATTTGTCTTTAAAGACATGATGAACAAAAAACCCGAATAAATGTGATATATCTAATGTAATATATTTATATAAAGCAATATGTTTGTCCAATGTGGGGTCAATTCCAAAGGTAAACCTGAAATAGTAGAGTAATATAAGTTATAGGATAATAGAAAAATCATAATAAGTAAAATTAAAATAGTTTGTAGCTAGTCATTCCAAACAACAGGAGTGGGGTAGAGATATTGTTTCTGTATGGATTTCATTAAATAAGATATTAATTAAAGATAATATGACTTTACTAAGTGAAACTGTAAAACAACCTTGAGTGCTTTTTGATGGAGATAAAAGCTGAATTTAAAAAAATATTTTTAAAAATAGAAAGAGTCCTGCTCTCCCTCTCAAAAACATGTCTGTGCCTTTCCCTTCCCCTCCTCTTCCCTCCATGCACATTCCCTCTGCCTTTTTATCTCCTAAACTCCAAGGGCCCTTCTTCAGCCTATGTAACTTGTTTACTGAGCCCATGCAGCCCAACTGACTCACTTCTGCCACCTCTGTAACTTTCTAAAAGAACTTTCTTTTATAATCTGAAAAAAATAGAAATAGCATATCTGCAAAATAATTATCTGACAAAATTACAATTGACATTATGAATTAAAAACATCATCATTAGCAGAAAGTGGGTCAAAATTGAGGAGAAAGTTAGTAAAATGGAAATCAGTAACAGGACTATATAAATTAAAGCAAGAAGATATATACAAATGGAAAATAAGAAAGGGTATGAAAAAAGGTAATTACAGTGAGTGGTAAATATATTAATTTGGATTCCCTAAAGAAGAAAATAAATAACTAAAGGAAAATATTTGATAACCCTTGAATAGTATCAGATTTTGAATAACACT
Source organism: Myotis davidii (assembly GCF_000327345.1). Classification (NCBI taxonomy): domain Eukaryota; kingdom Metazoa; phylum Chordata; class Mammalia; order Chiroptera; family Vespertilionidae; genus Myotis; species Myotis davidii. The sequence goes on along the minus strand of NW_006293510.1, from coordinate 37,662 downwards.
GTAAATAATTACTGGAAACTTTTCAAAACATAGATCTTAAAATGCTAAATGCAGTGAAAATATCTTCTAAAATCCAATATATTTTTAGAACATTTCTTTTTCATGTATATAATTTTAAACACAAGCATAATTTCAGACAAACAAAAATCAACAGAATTCACCCTTGGCTGACCTATGCTTAAACAACAACAACAAAACTAATAAAGAGAGATCAAAGATGGTGATGAAGTAAGTGGAAATTATGCTCAATTTTTCCCAGATCCAAATTGGAATTACAACTAAATTATAGAACAACTAGTGGCCCAGTGCATGAAATTCATGAATTGGGGTGTCTCTCAGCCCGGCCTGCACCCTCTCCAATCTTGGACCCCCTTGGGGGCTGTCCAACTGCCGGTTTAGGCCCAATCCCTGAACTGGCAGTCAGATATCCCTTTCACAATCTGGGACCGCTTGCTCCTAACCACTTGCCAGCCTGCCTGCCAGATTGCCCTTAACCACTTCTGCCTGCCAGCCTGATTGCCCCCTATCTACTCCCCTGACAGCCTGATAGCCCCCAACTGTCCTCCCCTGCTGGCCTGATCGCCCCCAAGGCTTTTATTAGTATAGATATTACCCTTCACAGAAAGTTTCACTAATCCTGCTTTACAATAAGGGTGTGATGATAGAATCATTGGGGCCAGACACAAAAATTTCCTTGCTTAGAATAGTGGAGGGAATAATTATCTTTAAGTTGCCCTGAACATCAAATGAGATAATGACTTAAAAAAGTATAAAAGCACCATATAAAGATGTAGGGAGTGCCTATAGGGTTAAGCCTCTGACTGACCTGTTCGCAAAGCCACAAACAAGTCCCAGCTTAGAGGGCACAGCCCTATTAGCATAATTAGGCTTGACCTTATGACTCTCCCTAGATCTTGTCTGGGTAGCTAATGGGCTGTGGGAGATGCAGCAAGTGATGCCAAAACAAGTGAAACTCACAAGAACATTGTGACTATGGTGACCACTACCTTGTTTACCTCTGGCTATAAAATAAAGGCTCAGCTTGCTGTCTGGATCTCTCTCTGTGGCCTCAGCCAGGCACAGGAAGATCCACCTAGACCCAGCTTATTCTCTTTGTCTGTCTTTTCTACATCCTTTGACACGCACCCCTCACGCTCATGGAACCCTTGGCTGTGCTGGCACAGCACTTGTGGTGCCCAACTTGGGGCCTGAGTTCAGGGGAACTGCAGTTGTCAGGTGAAAGGATGTTTCAGTGAAGCACATGCAGAAAACAAAAAGGAAGGTAAGGAGCGAAGTTTAGTGATATAACTAGGTGTAAAACATGGGAAATTCAGGATCGCAGGAAAAGAATTTATATGTATCCATGCTTAAGCACGGGGCTGTTCTGTGAGGTATCAACAGCTTTTTGATTTGTTGGATTTTGTAAGTAAAACCTGCCCATGGTTTCCTGAGGAAGGAAAGGTAAATGTAGAGACATGGGAGAAGGTAGGAAAACAACTTAGCAATCACTATATAGCTGAAGGTCCAGGGAAAATTACTCTCTCTACTTTTAGTCTGTGATCCCTGATTTTTGACTCCCTAGAGCCCACTCCTGAAAGGGAATGGATGAATGTGGCAGGGGAACTAAGACAGATAGTGGAAGGTTACCAGAGACTTAATATTGTTGCAAAGGCTTGCTTGTCTCTCACCTGGAGACTAGTTATTATGGAAGTATTATATTTATGTTTGTGCTGACATTGGACCAGCCTATGTTCAAGGAGCAGTATTAGATGCCCCATTAAAGGAGATGTTACTCGCTGGTCAGCAGAAAAAGAAAGGGGGCTGCTTTGACTGTGGCAAACTAGGGCATTTTGCTATAATCCATTGCCCTCTAAGCAGGGAAACGTCAAGCAGGGCCAGCCGCAGCCCCACCAGTAAGGGCCTTATCCTTAACCCCACTGTAGCCTTTCCAGCTGGCTCAGTAAACCTTTATCATGCCACCCCAGGAAGCACAGGATTGGCAAGTTCTTCCTGGGGTGATAGATCAGGACTCAGGCAATAGTGGAAAGTACCAATCCTACTCTTAAAATGCAACTATAAAAACAGAAAAAGGAGGAGAAGAATGTTACATGCTCTTTATACTTTAAATATTTTGAATTTCGATGCAGAGGGTCATACAGGAGCTGAAAGGCATCAGGCCTCCTGTACAATAGCCTCTGCAGGATTAGCCAAGTGGAAGGATGCACGAACCAGACAAGAGTTTTATCAGATTTAGTAATGATGTGGGGAAGAGGTTGTGTTTTGTATCTTTCCCGAAGGAGCAGTGCAGCCAATTTGGGTACCAGAGAGTTACATGCATCACCACAATGGACCCAAAGAAGCTCCTTGTCCCATCGTTCCAAAGACTGAGAGTTGCCCCGATGACAGCAAAGTGGGAAAAAAAGAAGAAAAGGAAGGCTAGCAAAGCAGAAAAAAGAAGAAAAGGAAGGCTATGCAAGGGACATAAGTGCCAACATGGGGTGAGCTGAAGAAGTTAACAACTGAGGCCCAGCAGATGGTATAAAAGAAAGATGTGGAAGCTACTCCCTCAATCATGTTTCTGGTTATGCTAGTATTGGTTAGCTGCAAGTCTTCTTCAAAGTCTTGCACAGCCAAGTCCGAAGACTCTGAGTAAATCAGCAAAAGAAACTTTCATTTAGTAGGAAAATGTTACTGTAGTTTGATTTCTCACTTATTGCTGTGTTGCATTGGCATTGTTTTGTTAATAGCCAGAGCTTTATTCTTGATGTTTAGTTTTAAATTATTAACATGTCTGTAGTTTGGGTTTTGCATTGGCATTGTTTTATTATTGTTTTAATAACCAGAGTTTTGTTCTTGATGCTTAAGTTTTACTTTTATTATAGTAGCTTAAAAATAAAAAAGGGGTGAGATGTAGGGAGCAGCTATAGGGTTAAGCCTCAAACTGACCTGTTGGCAAAGCCACAAACAAGTCCCAGCTTAGAGGGCACAGCCCTATTAGAATAATTAC
>NW_006293510.1:33290-34539 GCF_000327345.1 Myotis davidii | reverse complement strand
TTCCACTTATTAAATGTTTTATACATCAAATAGCTCTGAATTTGACCAGGCTGTCCATTAATTCATCTCTGAAAAAATTAACTGGAATTTAATTTCAGCTACTATACTTCACAGCATTAAAAAGCTTAGGCATTCGGTAGCTTCTCATAATGTTGTTCTATGCACAATGGCATCTAGCAGACAGTCCATCATCTCGCCCAGATTCATACAGACAGGTCTCATTGGAGAACAGTAAGCTAAATAGCTGGTACTTGAGACAAAAGTACGCCTAACCTCAGTTTCTTAACCACCAATACGGACTTCTTACTCTGCAAGCCTGTCTTCTGGGCCACCTTTATAGTGCCAATGAAAACACACCAGCAATAGCCCTGTGTATAACTCTGCATTAGAGCGCCAGGTCTGTCTGGTGGTGGTGGCAGGCACTGTTATTATATCCAGGTAAATATAGACCCATTTTTAAAGTGCCAATTTGATATACAAAATTAAAGGTACAACATACACAGAACTAAGTTTGAGCAATCTGGTACTCCAAATGATTTGAAAATTTTCAGAAAATGATAACAAACTGCACTCATGATGTTTCCCAGCTATGGAGACATTAATACACTGATTCAAAACCCTTTACTCGGTCCACATAGCCCTGAAATCATCCTGCAAAGTGCGTATAAAATATGGAATTGACAAAGTTTGACAATACGTTATACAAGTCAAACTTGAAATCTTTTCTGAGAGAAAAGCATCAAATCCTTTGTGTACACATTTAGTTTTATTGTAACAAAGCAACTTGTACACTTTTAACGTTTAAAACTGAGCATTATCTTTCCTTTCCAGTGAAACAAAAAGAAAATTTAAAAATAAACAGAACAAAATTACAACAGAGAAATGTCAATTCTGAAAAAGATCCTACAGGCTCTGCTGATTCTCCCATCGAGTGGCAGAGCTCAAGTCATCATTAGGAGAGAATTTTATTTTAAAAGTTTCATCTTAGACTGCAGGGATGTCCATTAAACATCACAATTAAACATGCCAAAGGAGAAGCCATGTTGTCAAAATGCCCACTTAACCCACCCAAACATCTCAAACCCACCCTTTGTTGACCTTCTATAACCCCCCTTTTTAATTTTTTTTTTTTCTTTTTTTAAACAAGAGAAAGTAGACAGATACATGTTGGTAAATGCTAACTGTCCATATTCACATAGAGACACAGTGTAATCTCTGAGCCCAATAGACAGAGAAAGGAGTTGCCTGA
>NW_006293510.1:22140-32483 GCF_000327345.1 Myotis davidii | reverse complement strand
CGGATTTTCATCAAAATAAAAATCTATTCTGTAACCTGATTTAATATCTTCAAATTCTGTCACTTCAACTCATGTCAAATAATGCAGCGCCTCTTCATCCTCTTCCCCAAGCAGTGCAGACACTTGTGGATGGTTGACAAATGTTGTTACCCCAAAATTTGGGATTTTGGCGATCAATTCTGACCTCTTCTGAAAAAAATGGTTGGCGGAGTTTGTTGTATTTCTGTTCTACTTTCAAAATCTCACTAACTTGTTCATTAACTCTGTCTATTACATTGTGTACTTCATCAATATGTTCAATCGCTTCTTGCTGTTCTTTTTCTCCCTTTGGCACATCTGAGGGGTCGGATTCTTCTCCGGCTTGGGGGCTGGAGGCACTTTTGGTTTCTTCGCTTGTGTTGGGAGCGAGGACTGGCGTTTGTGGGCCATGCCTCGTGGGAAGTCTGAGCAGCCGATCGCAGGGAAGTGGCCGGGCTGGAAGGAAGGCGCGCTGAGACCACATCCCATTCTCTGGATTTCCTCCCGCACCTCTCTCTGTTTCACATCTTGAACGAACACCAAGTTCGGGCATCCTGCAACCCAGCCACATGGCCTCCGGGCAGCCTGATAGAGTCAGTCTCCTAAGCTGTGGATCTGTGGCCAGAGGCCCCGCCTGGGTCTCATACAGAATAGTGGTTAGACAACCATATACTTAACAAAGTGTTCCCTGATATTTCCAGTACCCACCTCGCATCATACTATCATTACAACACTATTGACTATATCCCCTATTTAAGTGACAATAGGTTACAGGTTCTTTCCAATCTTCCTTTTGTGTTACTCGCCCTTCCTGGAAGATTCTGTTAATGTATGAAGAGATTGACATTTTTCCTCTTGGCCCATTTGTTTCCACAGGAATTTCCATCCAGGAAATGCCAACCGCAGGACGTGGTCACTCAGCCCGAAGCCGAGGCCGCCCCAAAGGTTCGGGCAGCACAGCCAATCCTCCTCCTCCTCCTCCTCCTTCTTCTTCTCAAAGCTCAGCGAAGTCACTGGGACACACTTAATCCATTTTACAGACGAGGAAACTGAGACCAATTCCAGTTGACTGTGGAACTTGACTCAGGGCACAGGGAGCTGTCACAGCCATGCTCTCTGCCCTTCCTAAGGGGCAGCCAGGGGGCAAACAGAACAAGCCTCCCCGACAGGCTTCCGAGCCTCGTTCTCAAGCATCTCTTCATCACGGATGCTCCACATTCTTTCCTCTCTCCTGCCCCCCGCCCGCACCCATTCTTTACTGCCCCCCTTCTCCCGAGCAGGTGGTAAGCTTCCCACTCAACACGCAGGCGAGCGCCTGCAGTGGGGCAAGGCAAGTGCGGGCTTGCTTTTGGGCCAAGGCGGGAGCAGGAGTTGGTGAGGCCCGGGCGAGGCCAGGTCAGCGCCAGGAGCTTATCCTAATAGCAGCAGTCGGGTACCCAGCAGTGTGGCGCCCCTCCACTGAGGTGCCACTGCCCCTCAACCCCTGCCTCAGGGCTGCGGGTCTGCCCAGTGTCCTTCCACCTTGTTCCTCGCTGGGCCAACATGCATCTTAGGGCCACTGCAGAACCTCACTCTCCGCAGGTGAGGCAGATCCCCACCTGCTGTCCCCCTGGCCGGGCTGAGCCCCCTCTGGTACACCCCGCCTCAGCGCAGCTCTGTGCCCCTTGGGCTGCCCGCCTCCTGGCCAGCAGCTTCGCCGAAGCCATGGTGCTTGCCCAAGAGCTGTTCAGGCAGCCCTGCAGCCAGGCCTCTCGCAGCGGCTAGGTCTCCACCCTCACCTGGGTTACCTCTTTTCTTCCACATTCACCTGTCGTCCATCCCTCTCTCCTGCAGTGCTTGTGCTCCAGGCCCGAAAGAAAAGGACCAAGGCCAAGAAGGACAAAGCCCAAAGGAAGGTCTTGAACCACCCCCACATCCCATTCTCTGAATTTCCTCCTGCACCTCCTCTCTCCCAGCTTCCTGCGGCCCAGCCACATGGCCTCTGGGTGGCCTGGTATAGAGTCAGTCTCCTAAGCTGTGGATCTGTGGCCAGAGGCCCCGCCTGGGTCTCAGCAACCCCATGCCTGCTGGAGAGGGCTGTTGGAGGAGGACCAGAGCCCATCCATCATTAGCTCCCCAACTCCAGAGGAGGCACCACAGTCTCCTGTCCCCTACCCCCCCCACACACACACACTGTGGCCCCACCCCCATCCCTGCCGCTTGCTAAGAGGTTGTGACCTTTATGGAGTCCCAGTTAATTAGCATATTACTCTATTATATAGATAGATTAACCTGAATAACTGAAGATTAGCTGAATAGAAGTCTTATAACCAATGATTTACAGAAAAAGCCACATTGAAACTTGTAGGAAGAGTGGACACATGAAAAGGGCTTCCCCACTTCCACAGGCAGCAGCTGCTGATCTGAAGGGATATTTCAGCTGCAAAGGTTCTCCCTTAGGAGCAAGGAGGTCTTAACCCTATGCCAAACTCCCCAGCCGAGAGAAGCAGAAAGAAGAGGAGCTCACATAACATCTGATTGTAATAAATCAGCGAAGTCTGTCTGCCAGGGAGAGATAAAATTCTGCTAGAAACCCAGGTGCCCTCTTAAAGGGCCAGCACACAAAATCTTGCTTGCATCCACTCCCTTTGGGCTCAGGCATAGGTGAGTAGCTGCAAAGTGAACTGCTGTCATGTGAGGACAGACTGGGTTGTGTGGCTCTGGAGAGAGAGCTGAACATACAGCCACCAGGGTCCCTGTGATAAATTTCTCTCTCACACTGCCCACCTACTCCATCTTTCCTGGATGCAGCACTCCTATCTATACCAGTTGCCCTGCTGATCTTATGTCCTGTGCAATAGTCTGCTGCTTGAGCCAGTGGTGCAGATTGTTTTTAAAGGCTCTTGAGGGCAAACTGAGGGTGTGGGAGTGTCAAAAACTTAATTTTGTGGCTTTGGGGCAGAGCCACTTGCACTTTTACTGCTGCACAATAAAGCAGCAACATCCATGATCATGTACCAGAGCAGTAGCACCCCACATCCTGCATACTAGAGCCACCATCCATAGGAGATCAACTAGCTCCACCTCCAGAGATTTCTTAGCTCCACCCTCCTGATCTTGGTGATATTTAGAATGTTTTAAATCATAAAGCATAACTAAACTTATATAAAGAAATAGCCACATCACATGTGGCTATTTCTGTAAACTTATATCTGAGTCTCCCTCAACCTGGCTAACACTGTTTTCCTTGTCCTGATGATTCCTAGAGACCTTTTTCCACCCAACTTTCAGCCCCTCCCAAGATGCTTCTAGTGTTTTTCTATACAAATGGCTTTTCTTAGTTCATACTGCACACTGTCCTAAAATCTTTAATGCTTTACAAACTCTAAACAAGCAGCATCTGGCCTCGGTATGCTACATGTATTTTACTAAGTGGCCTGGACCCCAGCACTAGTGGAATCTGGCCTCAGTTTGTAGTTTAGTCTCTCTCAGGCACCTCTAAATCCAGCACAACTGGCATGATCTGTAGATCACTATGTAGTTCATACCAAATGGCTCCAGGCATGGTATAGGCAGCAGCTGATATTGGCCTGCACCTCCCAAAAGACCTCAGAAACAACACATCTGGTGGCAAGCTTCAGACCATACCAGACCACCACTTAAATACCTCCACTAATGACACTCAAAAGCCCTCCATTAATGACATTCAGACTTGACTGGCGCCAAAGCCCCACTAAGGCAAGTTCAACTCTGTAGGTCAGTCCCCACACAACAGCTCCTCCATGGTAGTCACAGCTAGCCTTAAAACTAATCAGCTTGAGGGTCAATTTCTACAAACAGCAATCAAGGTTCAACTATAATAGGAGGGCACATAAAGCCCACACATGAGAAACACCTGGAGCACCTGGCTTGGATGATCAGGGAGCCTGCACGATTAGGCCTCATAAGACACCTACTACATAGGGCCACTGTACCGAGACTGTGAGATATAACAGTTGTACCCAATATATAGAAACAAGCACAGGGAAGAAGACAAAATTGGAATTCAAAAACACATGTCCCCCAGTGAAAACAAACAAACAAACAAACAAAAACAGGAGATATCTTCTGAAAAACAAAGCAAAAGAACCTTAAATGGAATGGAGGCAAGCAAAATATATCTGATAGCATTCAAAACAATGGTTATAAGAATGCTCAAGAAACTTTGTGAGAACTTCAAAGGCACAAAAAAGACATAAAAACCATAAAAAAGAACTTGTCGGAAATGAAGAATATAGAAAACTGAAATGAAGAACACATTAGAGGGAATCATCAGTGGATCAGAGGAAGCATAGGATCAAATCAGCGATTTGGTAGATAAGGTGGCAGAAAACATTGAATCAGATCAGAACAACAACAAAAACAAGATAGTTAAGGGGCTTCTGGGACAAGATCAAGCATACCAACATTCACATCATAGGAGTGCCAGAAGAAGAGAGAGAGAAAGGAATTGAAACCTATTTGAAAAAAAATATATTATAAAAAACTTTTCTAACCCAGAGATAGAAATAAACATACAATCCAAGAAAACTCAGAGTCCCACGTAAAAATGAACCAAAAGAGGCCCACACCAATCTACATCATAAAGTGCCAAAGTTAAAGACAAGGAGATAATCTAAAAAGCAGCAAGAGAAAATAATTATTTACAAGGGAGTGCCCATAAGACTGTCAGCTAATTTTTCACCAGAAATTTTGCAGGCCAGACTAGACTGACAAGAAATATTCGAAGTGATGAAAAGCAAGGACATATAACCAAGACTTCTATACATGGGAAACCTATTATTTAGAATCAAAGAATAGATAAAGAGCTTCCTAGACAGGAAAAAGCTAAAGAAGTTCAGTACCACCAAATCAGTATTATAAGAAATGTTCAAAGAACTTTTTAAAAGATAGATTAAAAATATGAATACTAAAGTAACTACATATCTATTAACAATTACTTTAAATGTAAATTGATTAATTACTCTAATAAAAATAATAGGGTGACTGAATGGATAAGAAAACAATATCCTTATGTATGCTCTCTACAAGAGACTCACTTCCGATCAAAAGACAAACGGAATGAAAGCAAAGGGATCAGAACAAAACAAACCATGCAAATAATAAAAAAAAAACTGGGTTAGCAATACTTATACCAAACAAGATAGACTTTAAAACAAATGCTATAGCCCAACTTGTGTGGCTTAGTGGTTGAGTGTCAATCTATGAACCAGGAGGTAAAGGTCCGATTCCCAGTCAGGGCACATGTCTGGGTTGTGGGCTTGATCCCCAGTGTGTGTGGGGGTGTGGAGGTTACAACTGATTTATGATTCTCTCCCATCATTGATATTCTTATCTCTCTCTCCCTCTCCCTTCCTCTATGTGAAATCAATAAAAATATAAATAAGTAAGTAAATACATACATACATACATAGGCTAAAGCAAGATACAAAAAAGGACCTAGCAATTCTACTTCTGAGTATTTATTCAGAGAAATACAAAACATTCATTTAAAAAAACATGTGCACCCAGATGTTCATTATTTACAATAGCCAAGTTATAGAAGTAGATGAATGGGTAAAGAAGAAAAAGTGCATATATACAATGAAATATGACTCAGCCATAAAAGAAGGAATCTTGCCATCTTCAAAACATGTATGACCTAGAGAATATTGTGCCGAGTAAAATAAGTAGACAGAGAAAGTCAAATACCATATTTCACTTATATATGGAATCTTTTAAAAAGTGCCAAACCAAAACAAACAAGCAGAGAAAACAAACTCATAGATACAGAGAACATTTTGACAGTTGCCAGATGAGAGAGGGGTTGGGAGGATGGATAAAAAACTGAAAGATGCCGGCAATGCTGCCCCGGCCGGTGTGGCTCAGATGGTTGGAGCATAGTCCCGTGCACTGAAAGAGATTAAGAAGTACACATTGCTAGTTACAGGATAGTCATTATGATATAAAGTATGGCATAGATAATATAGTAAAAATATTGTAATAACTAGTCTCAGATGAATACTAGATTTATTGGGGTAATCACTACATCCTATCTAATAATAGACAAACATGGTAATTGACCATACCTTCACTATGCGTCCCGTTGGCTAATCAGCATGCTCTGCAAATTAACTGCCAACAAATATGGCGGCTAATTTGCACATACCGGCTGGGAGAGAAGACTGAAGACACTGTAGAAGGAAGCCAAGCAACGGAGCTGAGGTAGAGGAGACGGGCAGGAGAGAAGCTGCAGAGACGGGCGGGGAAGCAGCGGCAGAAAAGGGTGGGGTAAGAGCGGCAGAGATGGCGAGGTAGCAGTGGCAGAGATGGCGGGGTAAGAGCGGCAGAGACATGCCAGGTACCAGCGGCAGAGAATGGCGGGGTAGGAACCACAGAGACTGGAGTGAAGCCCTATTCTTGCAGGAATCTTCCTGCAACAGACTTCTAGTAAGTATATAAATGTATAACCACTACAATGTACACAAACAATTAATACAATATTGGGTGTAAATAGTAATAACAAATAAAAATTATTTTTAAAAAGTACTGCTAAACCATCTTTGGTATAAAAAAGGTTCAAAGTAGAATTGTGAGCTGTAAATCCTACTTGAATAAATTCTCCCCAGATTTTTGAAACACTTTGGTTAATTTCCAGAATTCTGAAATTGTTGATTTTTACTACTGTTTTTATTGCGTTTGTGGAGGAGATTTCTAGAGGTTCATACTGTGACATTCTGGGAGTGCTTCCTAATTAGTTATGAGCTTTTTCTCCTTCTTCACCTTCTTTCTTCTTTCTCCTTCCTCCTCCTCCTCTTCCTCATCCTCCTTCGCCTCCTTCCTCTTCTTTAGATAGTAGGTGGAGTTAAAGTTTGAAGATGAAATTGATTTCTAAGGAATATATTTTTGAAAAAAGTTATATTGTTGATCTCATAGCCCCCCTTTTTATAAGTAGGAGAGATATATTAGTGTGTCTAACTCTTTACCTGAATCCTAGTGAGGGAAGTCTTTTGGAGAGTTTTGAAGTTGGAAGATATCAACATCATTTCTTAGAAATACAGTGTACTACTGTATTGGAATAAATTTACATAATAATAAAATTAGAGATCAAAATGTCAATTGAATTGGTAAGGCTGGGTTGAAGTATGCAGCATGAATTCTCAGGCTGACTCAAACTTGTCTGTCTTCCCAATCAATAAAACTTGTCTACTAAGTTTTAGGTCAAACATCAGGACAAATTAAAGCTCAGTAACACAGTGGCCCAGATCACCAGCCTCTGTAGGCCTACCACGCAGGAAAACAGAGAGGAGAATATACATAACCTAAAACCCAATCAATCCAAAAGCAAGAACCAAGAACAGGCTGAACTAATGAGATAAACTATTCCTAACCAGTCATCTCATCATTTACTATAAGCATTTCAGCCTGACATTTTATTTCCTAGAATAGAGGCTGTTCTCTAACTCCCTGCACCTTCACATCTTAGAATATTCTCTTAAAGTAAAATTCTTGTTTTGGCAATAAAATGGAAAATAAAGTTTTTTTGTTATTATTATTATTGTTTTTCTTTATAATAAATCAGTTTAAGCCATTGAGTTATGCCAGATAAAACTATCTTGAAACATCCTTAAGACCATATATAAAGCTTATATTATTATTACATTACTAGAGGCCCGGTGCACAAAAATTTATGCACTCGGGGGGTCCCTCAGCCCGGCCTGTGCCCTCTCACGGTCTGGGACCCCTTTGGGGATGACCACCTGCTGGCTTAGGCCCGCTCTGCAGGGGATTGGACATAAGCTGGCAGTCAGATATCCCTCTGGCAGCCCGGGAGCCCTTGGGGAATGTCCACTTGCCAACAGGGAGCCAGCCTAAGCTGTAGTTGGAAGATCAGGGTGGGGGTCCCGCTGGGTGCCAAGCCAGCCTGGGTGAGGGTCTGAGGGCCATTTTCAGCTTGGCCACAGCCCCTTCAGTGTGGGGGGTCCTGCTGGGATGCCTTTTATTATATAGGAATGCCTGATGGCTGTTTGCAGTCTGGCCACAGCCTCCAGCCACCCAAGCTCCCAGTGGAGGCTGGCTGGAAACAGGCATCTGGGTTTTTGGAAGCAGGTATCTGGGATTTCTTTATCCTCTATAATTGAAACTTTGTTGCCTTGAGTGGAGGTTACAGCCGACTCAGGGCAGGCAGGAAGCTTGGCTTCCTCCATCCCCTGGGCAACCAAGCCTCCTGCTTGCTCCAGCTCCTTAGCTGCTGGCTGCCATATTGGTTGGGTTGATTTGCATATAGTCGCACTGATTGGATGGTGGGCATGTCTTAGGACATAGCAAAGGTACAGTCAATTAGCATCTTTGACTTTTATTAGTGTAGGTTTTAGTCAATGCCCTAGACTGATGAAATATTTTGGAGCCGAGGAACTTGTGATGTTCTTCCACTTAAAACACTTAGATGGAGCCTACTTCACCTACAAAGAAGAATTTCCCTCAATGAAAGCAAGGATTCTTTGATTTCATAATTTTAGAATTATGTCAGGCTGAAAAGCTCAGTAACACAGTGTCCCAGACCACCAGCCTCTGTAGGCCTACCACACAGGAAAATAGAGAGGAGAATATACATAACCTAAAACCCAATCAATCCAAAAGCAAGAACCAAGAACAGGCTGAACTAATGAGATAAACTATTCCTAACCAGTCATCTCATCAAATTGACTAAAACCTACACTAATAAAAGTCAAAGATGCTAATTGACTGTACCTTTGCTATGTCCTAAGACACGCCCCACCATGTTCAAAAATTATTTGGTATCAAAATGTTTAATTGTCATGAAACATTGAAATATCATATATGAAGGTAATTTTTAAAATAGGTTTTAAAAAAGTCCTCAAGAACACAGAATCAAAGGAAAACATCTACTTTTGCCACAAATGTTCACCCAAACTGAATACATAGCTATTTATTTACAATTTGACATTATATATATATCCACCAATTCCTCTAATAATCTGAGAAGATAGTTTTATGTGATTTTAACCCTTGGAGAAGAGACAATAAAATAACATAGACTACCTACAACTATACATTCTCTCACCACATCATTAGGCAAAGTAGCAAAGGCTCCATAGCCAGATTCACTGGATACTTCAGAGGGAGGAAATAAAACCAAAATGTGATGCTTTCCCTATGCTAAGTAGATTCACAGTTAAATTATTCTACTAAGATAATAAAAAGAAAAATTGAAAAAGAACAGATTCTGTTGTGAAATATCCTCACAAATGGAAATACCTTAATTAGCTAACTAAAAATAATACAGAAAAAAAAATTGTATTGTGACCTGGTTCTCTGGAGAATGCTTCGTCTTTTGATTGGGGATTACTTTCCATAGTCTAAAAAAAAAAAAAAACAAAAATAAAAAAAAAAAAAAAAACAAAAAAAAAAAAAACAAGAAAAAGAGCATATGTCTGTGAACACAATACTGTGTGACTTGTATTATAGCCCCAAAATTCAAATGAAAGTTATATTTTATAAAACAAAAATTTCATAAAATAATAAAAACTTAGGAATGAGTCACAAACTTACATACATCAGACAAAACGTTTTTAGGCAAATACATCAAAGTGAATGTATTTTAGGCAAACATAATAAAGGCAGAACAGAAATCAAATGTTATAATAACGATAATGATAATAATGAAATCTAACAACAAATTATGTATTATCCATAAAGTGAAGCAGAAAACAACATATAATAGTCTTGTTTCTCATTCTTTTTTAATGGAATTGCTATAAAGGGGCAGTAATACATATGTTTAAGAGCATGAGTCTTGTATTGAGACTCCCTAAGCCTAAAACCCTGTTCCCTTACTTTGACAGGTGATATCACTGGTAAATTTATGCAGTATGTGTATCATTTTGCTCACTCACAAAATGGGAATAATAGTAATCTCTTCCACATAGGGATGATGTGAGGATTAAATGAGTTGATATGTGGAAAATACTTAAAGCAGTACTTAACACATGGTAAACACTCAAAATTAGCTTAAAAATATACACTTCTCAATTGACTTTATTCATTTAGCAAAGCAGTGCTATAAGGGGTCAGCAAGCATAGTTAATTATTAATTTGCTCTCTTAGTTTTTCTTACTTATTTTCCCCATGTGTAATATCTCCGAGGCCAGTTATTATCTTATTAAAAAGAACACATTTTATTTTTACAGTACCTTGTACAGTGCCTCCTGCAGGCTTGCTTCTCTAGAAAATAGATGAGATGAAGTGGGAGGTATGAAAGCATTATTGGGACAGAAAAAATGGAGGGAGTAAGATCAGGTAGGGGA
>NW_006293510.1:18571-22015 GCF_000327345.1 Myotis davidii | reverse complement strand
AAGCAGGGACTGATCCATAGCCTCCATGGCAGCTGTTGATCAGCACTTGCCTCTCTCTTTCTCTTCGGGCCTGGCCAGCAGCCACACCTCTCTTTCTCTCAGGCCTCTGTTGGGGTTGCTGATCAACCCTGCCTCTCTGATCAGGCCCATTGATAGGTCCAGAGATGCTGACAGGCATAGAAACTGACCAATCAGAACCAAATCTGGGTGAACTGCAAAGAACCAATGGCTACCTAGGAGGCAGAGCTTTTGATGCTGACTGGCATAGAAACCATCCAATAAGAACCTAATCTGGGTGAACTATGAAGGCAACCTAAGGTGGAGGCTGAGGAGGGGTTTTAAGGGCAACAGGTGTTTGGTGTAAGGTGTAAAAAAGTGGTTCAATTTTTTAATACCGGTTTGGTAGTATAGTGCATATTGGTGGCTATCAGTCCAGATATAGGGATTATGTATTTTTGTCTGCCAAGAAAATCTCCTCCTGATGGAAAAGGCTCCCCTCCCCATTTAAGCAGTCCTATCCTATATAATCTACTTATATTACTAAAAGGCTAATATGCTAATTTAATCGGGCCGACCGGCCATCTTCTGGATGTCCGACTTCCTTCCAGACAAAGCCATGGTGGTGGGGGCCAAGGCAGAGGCTGTTAGGGGCAATCAGGCCAGCAGGGGAGGGCATTTAGGGGTGTTCTGCAAGCCGGCCCATCCTTGCTGCTTGACACAGTCATTGCAGGGAAGAAACATCTGCACAGCATATGTTTCAAGGGACCTGGCGTATATGGCATACTATTCTTAATATGTTTGCCCCCCTTATTACCTCTGTGTGTTTTAACCACGGTCACCTCTCTGAGAAAGATTGTTTCCCCAGGTGGGGATTTTTTCCCTGGAGTTAGGGATTAAAAGGACTAAGGAAAAGAATAAATCAGTGAAACACCCTAGTGTGACAGAAATACCATGTACTACTTATGAAGAACTTGGACTAATACTGTTGTCAATAAATTTGGGACTTGTTGGGCCCACATCCCTGGGGGTCTGCCCACCAGGGAAAGCACGAAAGCCTATACCCCTGGAGACCCCCTGACACAGGGCAGTCCCAGGGAAGGCAAGCAGCGAGGCTGGGAGGACATAACCTTTACTGGGTAGGATAATCTCCTTCAGTCCCTTCCTTGTAGCTTATCCGTAGAGCAGTGACCTTGTAATAGTCCTTATAATGGAACAGAGAGATTAACCTAGATAGGATTAAACTCAACAGAACTAGATTAACAAATGCCCTACCCTTTGGAATAGAATGGATAGGATTAAAATCAACTGGTATAAATACAGATGTAACAGGACAATAAATATAGAACCTGGCTGGAGAACCTGGCTAGAGAACCTTGCTATGCTGATCAACTGAACGCTGTCTCCGTGTCCTTCATTCTTCGCTAACTCCGTCCACACCTTTGGGAGCCCCTGGACCTACTGGGGTTGGACCCCAACAGGGGTGATCAGGAAGGCAGAGGCAGTTGGGGTCAAGATCAGGTCAGCAGGGGAGGGCAGTTAGGGACAATCAGGCTGTCAGGCAGAGGCAGTTAGGGGCAATCAGGCAGGTAGGCAAAGAGGTTTGGGGTGATCAAGCAGGCAGGCACAGGGGTTAGGGGCAATCAGTCAGGCAGGCAGGCAGAGACAATTGAGGGCAATCAGGCAGGCAGGCAGGTGAGCAGTTAGGAGCCAGCGGTGACAGATTCCAAAGGGGATGTCTAACTGCTGAGATTGGGCCTAAACTAGCAGTCAGACATCCCCCAAGGGGTCCCCAATTGGAGAGGGTGCAGGCTGGGCTGAGGAAACCCCCACACACAGGTGCATGAATTTCCTGCACTGTGCCACTAGTTAGATAATAATGAAAAACTTACAAAAGTTTCTGCCAGACCAATGTGTAGCTCCATAGCAAAGATTACTCATTAGAGGAGTACCATGTTGAATAGAAATTATAAGATCCTGTATTACCATCTTTCTCTGTCATTAGCAGGCACCACCCCAAGAAGAGCATGTCAGCTTGATAGCTAAGATGGATCCTGAAGGAGTTAAGGAGAGGGTGATTAAGGAGAACCTGTCAGCTAACCACACTCCTCACATCTGAGCAGCAAGAACTTTCTTGCTTGGAGATCTGAGCAGCACATCACATCAGCCTGTCTGACACAGTTACTGATATAGTGACTAAGTGAATAAATGGTTAACTGGTTATGTAATTTTTTTCAAGGAAATATTGTGAGTAAAGGGTAGATCCATGACTTAAATGTTCTAATTCTAATGTTCATGTATTTAACTGTTCTTACAAACATTGACAAAGAAAAATATTGAAGACATTATGTGTTCTTGGTGATAGTGTTGTTTGTGATTTAGGACTCAAATTCAACAGTCAGTTTGATTGGGTTCAAATATTGAGTTGGTCACTTACTAAGTCTGGGACCTTGGGCAAGTTATTTAACTTCTCTGTGGTTATTTTGGTGTTTGTATAACAAGTAATAGCCATTACTACCTTTGTTGCTAATAACATCTTTGTACTAATAGCTAATGCTTACTGTTTACTAAGTACCAGACTCTTGTTCCTTATCTCTCACTATAGATAGATAGATAGATAGATAGATAGATAGATAGATAGATAGATAAATAATACATAGATATTCTTACAATACTATGATGTAGACATACATTTTTCACAAATTTACAGATAAAGAAGCTAAGGCTCAGAGACATAACTTGCACAAGTCTCATGTTTCTCAGAATGGGAAGCAGTGGAGCATATTATCATAAACATTGCTTATAGAGAGATTTTACGGAAACTTAAAATAGATATTTTTGACATTTTACAATCAACTACTCCTGAAATATGTTCAGAGTAGAGGTGAATTACACTAATCTATTGAAAATCAGTTTAACTTGTATAGATGTATCCATGTTGTAACCAAAAATATATGTAACACTATAGCAGCAATGTAGAAAGAATTATTACTCGATAAAAGCCATGATATATTATATATGTTATAAATTTAATTTTTATGGATTAACACTCATCATTATAAAATTTTCATCTTCATCTCAAAATAGTTATTAAAATATATTACCTGATAACATTGCCACTCCTCCTTTTTAATTTTGTTGTTTGGCATATATTTTTGCTACCTTTAATTTTCAATCTACATAGATGTACTATTGACTGTTGTAGAGGTTAACAGTATTGTAAGCTAGGAACACTGTCCTTCATATAAAGAAAATATTGTGGCCGAAACCGGTTTGGCTCAGTGGATAGAGCGTCAGCCTGCGGACTGAGAGGTCCCGGGTTCGATTCCGGTTAAGGGCATGTACCTGGGTTGTGGGCACATCCCCGGTGGTGGATGTGCAGGAGGCAGCTGATCGATGTTTCTCTCTCATCGATGTTTCTAACTCTCTCTATCTCTCTCCTTTCCT
>NW_006293510.1:14847-18406 GCF_000327345.1 Myotis davidii | reverse complement strand
CGAGCTGATCGATGTTTCTCTCTCATAGATGTTTCTAACTCTCTCTATCTCTCTACTTTCCTCTCTGTGAAAAATCAATAAAATATATTTTTTTTAAAAAAAGAAAATATTGTGGAGAGCTGGCAGAAGTTGCAAAAAAATTTAAGAAACAATTAATTCCCAGATCCAATAGAAGGCATAAGTCTTGAGAGTATCCTATGCCCCAGTGGTTATAATGCTTATTGTTAATTTGGTTTTTAAGGCTGAAATAAACTTTCCAAACTGAAAAGAAATTTTTTTCAATCTATCTTTATAACAACCAAATTTTATCTTCTGCAGAAAACATATAGCTGTAAATTGCTTTATGTCTAATATGCCCATCTTTACCTTTTGATTGCATTGCTTAATTAATTCACATTTAATGTTAATATTGATATGTTTGGAAATATGTTAGCCATATTGCTTTTTTATTTTTATGTTTCATTTATTTTCCCCATTCTGTTTTAATGTTTTTATGTTAAACTAATATTTCTACTATAATATTTTAGTAGTCTTCATCATTTTTCACTATATTTTTAAGCTTATTTTCTCAGTAGTTGCACTAGGTTGTACATATTCACCTTACCTTATTAGCACCCACTTTAGAGTTAGACTACCTTAATTATATGAAGGGATGATACTATCACTCCTGTAAAACTTTGTCCTCTTTTCCTTTTTTGTGTTACTATCACTATACACTAGAGTCCTGGTACATGAAATTTGTGCACTAGGGGGGCTCCCTCAGCCCGGCCTGTGCGCTCTTGCAGTTTGGGAGCCCTCAGAGGATGTCCAACTGACAGCTTAGGCCTGCTCCCCATGAACCCGGCTTCTGTCTGAGCCATGCTCCCTCTGTGGGAGTGCACTGACTACCAGTAGCCAGCTCTTGCATTGAGCGTCTGTCCCCTGATGGTCAGTGTGTGTCATAGCTACCAGTCGTTCCACTGTTCAGTCAATTTGCATATTACCCTTTTATTAGATAGGATGGTGTCAGGAGTTCAGCAGATCTGAGAGAGAGAGCTGAGTTTCCAGGTATCATAGTAGCTGATTAAAGCAGCACTGAGCCAAAATGAAAGTGACAGTGAAGCCTTTAATCATTTACTGCAAGGGTATAAGCAAGAGTCTAAAACTGAAGAAAGCACCAACTCTCCCACTTTATTTTTCCCCATAGATCAGCATGCTTGTTGAGTGGCAAGTGGATCAGCACAAACATTGAGGTCATCTCACTACTAAAAGCCCCAAATAAAAGACTCCAGCTATTATTTGAACTCTGGGGCCCAACGAACAGTTAAAGAAAAGAGCTAGGATTAAACAGGTATTGAGTACTGAGTTAGATTAGAAAAAAAAAGTATTCAAGGTTTTCCCCCTCCTTCCCTCATAAGGAAGTTACAGCAGAAGCACCAGACAAGGACTTTATCCAAAGGCCTCATATAAAGACCCTTAGGAATGCGCTGGTCAGGTGGCTCTGTTGGTTGAAGTTTTATCCAGTGCACCAAAAGATTGTGGGTTCTATTCCTTCAGGGCACATGCATAGGTTGCGGATTTGATTCCCAGTCTGGGTGTGTGCAGAAGACAACCAATTGGCGTTTCTTTCTCTCTCCCTTCCTCTCTCTCTCAAAAGTAATAATAAAATTTTTAAAAGAGACTTAGGACTGAAGGCACCTGAATTAGAAATATGAATACGGGTAAGAGAATAATTGGCCAGAATAGCCTGAGTTCTTGACTGCTACTTCCTTTAAAGACTGCAATGCACTGGCTATGGGCCAAGTCTGATATGGAGAGAGCAGCTCTGCCCAATGAGAACTGTTAGGTAAAGCCTTTGCAATTTCCTGTGGTTGGGTCTGAAAATCACAGAATTTTTTTTTTGGCTAGGACTCAGACTTCACAACTCTACCCTTGATTTTTCAGGACTTCATAAAGAAATAGACTATCCTATAATGGACCCAAATCGGTTGGGTTTTGAGGGGCTGTGACAAAAAACAGGTAATTAGTTTGAAGAAACAGTAGGCCAGAACCATGATCAAAATCACTGAAAATTAGCCCTGGCTGGTGTTGCTCAGTTGGTTGGATGTCATCCCATGCACCAAAAGGTTGCTAGTTTGATACCTGGTTAGGGCACATGCCTGGTTTGCAGGCTTGATTCTGGCAGGAGGTGTGCAGGAGGCAGCCGATCCACGTCTTGCTCTAACATCGATGTTTTTCTCTTTCTCCCTCTCCCTTACTCTCTAAAAAGCAATTAAAATATTTTTTAAAAATAAAGAGTGAAAATTACCTTTAAAAAATTCACTGCAAACCAGATGAGCAGGCCCACCTGGAGGACTGAATGTAATTTTGAGCCCTAACAGTTACCAAACCAGAAAAAGATGTTCCATAGCACATTAAGGTATATTTTAGAGAGCCAGGAGAATCCCTCTTTAAGTTTTTCTAAAAGGCACTTTTATTTTTGCATTTAACCTGACCGAAGGCATCAATTTAATCACAGCACAAACTCTGACCTGTAAATTTAGGCTGACCTGGATGCCTTCCAGGTATGTGGCGGTGTCATCATAGGGTATGAAAAGGCGAGGACTACGCCCTCCACCTTGCCCCAAGGTAAGGGCTATGCCTTCCATCTTAACCTTGGCCATGTGCTCAGCAAGGCTTATTCCTGGAAGCCAAGCCGCTGCTGGCCACACCCAGGACTTCTTTGAACTGGCCAATGACAATCAAGAGAAGTCGCCATAGATATGACCACATCCTGTGTGACAAGACACCAACTTGTGCCTGGCCAATCGGCAGGGCCCACAGTCCTTTCTCCTCCCCTTACCCCAACCCCCTATAAAACCTCTCTCCACAGAGTTCTCTCTCTCTCTGCCACTTGCTGCTGTGCCAGTAAGGGGGGGCAGGGGAGCCAAACCTAGGTTTGAAATAAATGACTCTTTGCATTTGCATCAGACTCGCTGGCTCCCTGGGAGGCCCTTGGGAATCTTGAAATCTGGGCACAACATTTGGGGGCTCGTCCGGGATTCCCAAGACCATCGAGGGACCCCGATCCGAAGAGTCTGACTGACCGCGGTATGTGTGTGTCCTTGTATGTTCTGTTCAGTGTGAGCTTGTTTCTGGAATCTATAATTGCCTGAGGGGTCTAGGCGGACGTGCCGTGAAAGACCACAGGCAGGGGAGAGTTGGAAGACGTTCCGCTCCCCAGGAGGGATGGATATGCCCCTCACGAGGGATGGATATGCCCCTCACCCCAGGAGGGATGGATATGCCCCTCACCCCAGGAGGGATGGATATGCCCCTCACCCCAGGAGGGATGGATATGCCCCTCACCCCAGGAGGGATGGATATGCCCCTCACGAGGGATGGATATGCCCCTCGCGGATTTGAGACAAGGCAGGTCGCTCCTGCCAGTTTGGCGTAAGGCCTTCGTCTCGTTACTTCCATGGAGTTGGAAGGCTGTATTTTAGGGCCCTGTTTAGTGTTCTGTGTTTGTACTGGATGGATGTTATGGGATGGACTCAGACTGCACCTTTGGTTATTGTGATTGATCATATCAAGGTGA
>NW_006293510.1:9454-10844 GCF_000327345.1 Myotis davidii | reverse complement strand
GCCTCCCTGGTGGGCCCTTGGGAATCTTGAAATCTGGGCACAACATTTCTCTGCCACTTGCTGCTGTGCCAGTAAGGGGGGGCAGGGGAGCCAAACCTAGGTTTGAAATAAATGACTCTTTGCTTTTGCATCGGACTCGCTGGCTCCCTGGTGGGCCCTTGGGAATCTTGAAATCTGGGCACAACAGGTACACATATAAAACGTACAATCCCAGAGGATATATGTAGTCTCCTCACTTGAAAATAAAATGTTTGCAGCATTATGTCACCCCAGGCAGCACATACATTATTCAGAAGGCAGTTATATTAGCAGGACTTTAAATATGGCCTCCCAACCAGACCTTCTGCTCTGGGGTTTCCAATTCGCTCCACATAATTCAGCTTAGTCCTTAGTTTAAGATGAGCTGATTGAGACACCCAGTTCCCTTATGTTCTGTTTATCTTTGACATCAGTCTATTGGTCTCTTGAATGAGGATGACACGTGGAGATGTTTTGAGTGGAAAGTGCAGGAACTGAGGCCAACCGCCTTTTCCCACAGATTTTTAGGTGCCATGTTTTAGGTTTTTGTTATTGTTATTATAAGTGTATTCCATTCAATAGTTAAAACTACATTTTTAAAGCATCTCCTATTTTTATCTAGCTGCTTTGTCTGGAAGGTGTACACAAGAGGAATAAAAACATTTTTACGGAAAGAAATTTTAATAAATATATATCATATTTGCTCTGGTTGGGTGGCTGAATTGGTAGAAGCATTGTCCTGTGCACCAAAAGGTTGTGGGTTTGATTTTCCATCAGGACACATCCCTAGGTTGAGAGTGTGATCCTCAGTCAGGGCACATATGGGAGGCAAGCGATAGATGTTTCTCTCTCATCTCTCTCTCTCTTTCTCTCTCTCTCTCTCTCTTCCTTTCTCTCTCCCTCTTTTCCTTTCTCTTTAAAATCAATAAAAACATATCATTAGGTGAGTATAAAATATAACTATCATATTTAGGAATTAGTATAAATCCTAATTATCAACTTAAAAATTAGCCTGCTATATTTGGTCAAACATTTAATTAACTCACCCCTAATGCCTTGGCAGAGCCAGACCAAATGATTCCATGGGCCGCGAGACACTCCCTACCCCTGGTTTAAACTGTTCCACATGCTCCTATGTAGTGGTCCTAACTACAGAAATTACTGTAAGGGCTTGTGTGAAAAGGCTAGCAGTGGTGTTCATCCAGTTTTTTAATTTTTAAATTCAGAAATTTTAAAGAACTTGAAACCAGTCAAGCTGAGTGGCAGGAGACAGTAGAGGAGAGAATACTTGGCAGCCATACTCTCCCATTTAGTATTCTTCAGCTTCTGCTGCTATGGAACCCATGCTCACTTCTTTGTAATCTTTCTCTAG
>NW_006293510.1:8975-9366 GCF_000327345.1 Myotis davidii | reverse complement strand
TGCACAAGACGTGCACTGTGTACATGAGATCAAACTTGTAGTCACAGGCCTCAGCAATGGTGATGGTATTTATTCAACACACACATAGCCCTCTGAATCTTGACCAGATCTCCTCCTGGGGATGATGGTGGGGAACTCGTAGTTTATTGCTGGGGTCCAACCCCAGCAGGTCCAGGGGTCCCCAAAGGTGTGGACGGAGTTGGTGAAGAAGGAATGACACGGAGACAGTGTTCAGTTGATCAGCAGCCTAGCCAGGATCTCCAGCCAAGTTCTGGTCTGGATCTCCAGAGAAGTTCTGCCGTTTATTGTCTTGTTACATCCGTATTTATAACAGTTGATTTTAATCCTGTCAATTTCTATTACAAAGGTTAGGGCGTTTCTTATCTCCATG
>NW_006293510.1:4764-8606 GCF_000327345.1 Myotis davidii | reverse complement strand
ATATGGCACATCTTCTCAATCTAAGTTCTGTACTATCTACTTTCTTACCCTACTTATCCTCTATAGGGGGGTTTCCAGCACCCTGGTGGAGTCCTATCCGTCCCGAATGTGGGGGTTGTCAATGGGGGGGGGCTTACCTATGGGAATCCTGTTCCAGGGGTTCCCAAAGGTGTGGACGGAGTCGGCAAAGACTATCCACCCTCTTCCTACGGTGGAGTCCTATCCGTCCCGAGTGCGGGGTGCTTACCTAAGTGTCCCTGTTCGGGTGCCATATGCCTGGGTCCAATCCAGTTAGGAACCAATCCACAAATTAGATGGTGTGCTTGTTCTTGATGGAGGTGATGGCCTTGTTGACATCTTCTGATATCATGTCCTCCCTGTACAACATGCAGCAGGCATGTATTTGCCATGGTAAGAAGCACACTTAACTATCTGGTTGGCTGGCTCAGAGAAGGCATTGGTGATCTCTGTCACAAAGAACTGTTCATGGTAGGCCTTCTCAGATGGAATGACTGGAGAATAGGTGACAAAGGGGAAGTGGATGCAAGGATATAGGACCATGTTAGTGGAGAATTTTATCAAGCCCTGTTAAATTGCAGGGAGTCTGAGAGAGGAGGCATGATTTTCCCAATCAGTTAATTAAGGCTGGTGTAAATTGGCTATATTAACACTAATAATATATTTCATAGTGGAGACCATTAAAATGAAAGTTTGTAGGGAACCAAAGGGACCCACCTATACTTGAGCTCAAATAAAGGCATGTGATGTGGTAGTTTTAAACTCCAAACCAGAGAATTTTATTTGTTTAACATTCATCTTTATGCCATCAATTGTGGGGGACACAGTCACTTGTACACTGGTATCTACAAAAGCCCCCCAAATGCAATTCTTTTTTTTTCCCTTTCGAACTTTAAGCTTGGAATATGGTCTCTGGTCCTCATTTGGGACAAAAGGACATTGGCAAAACACTTAATCTTGTTTATTTCTGAGAGCTAAGAGACCCAAAAGACCAGCAAGGTCCCGTTCCCAACATCATGGCCATGGAGGAGGTGTGAAGGATACAGAACCCTTGTCAGTCACAGGGGTTGCCTGACAGAATTTGGTCCTAAGTTTTCTGGGGTGGGTATGAGAGACAGTGGAAATGCAGATGGAGCAGCAGAATAGGGAAAACAGCTATTTCCCAGATGGTATTTGCAGGGACTGTGCAGGGCAGGCCACGCCAGTTTATGAAAAGCCCAGGCTTTCCTGAAGTGGAGCCCAGGGTTTCCCAAATACATGGTCTGCTGCATGTTATACAGGGAGGACCTGGGCCCATAATTTTCTGAAAGGATATGGATGCTGTTGATGTTGCTGCTTGAGTTCTGTTGTCTTGGCTGTGGTACTGTCAGGGCACTATGAAGGAGGGAGGATTATAGTAAAGTGCTCTATACCACACCAATTTTCCACACTAACTTTAGCAAGATCTCCTTCAGAGGAAATTTAAATAAGTCTCTAGGGGTTTGCAGGGTAACAGGGCAACATGAGCCCAAAGGGCTCTGCACTTTTTTAAAATTTTATTTTAAGTTTTAGCAATTTGCTGTACTGCAGAATGTTTAGTTTTTCCAGGGACCTGCTTAGAGGTACACAGTTCACAGGAGCCCATGACTATCTCTAGTGCATTGTTGGAAGGCCACAAACAGTGGTTGTGAAACTGTTTCTTTAGCTTCTTTTGAACTCCTCAGTTGGATCTCTAACCTGACCCATCAAGTGAGCTCAGCTGAGGATTTGAGGGATAAAGGAAAAGATCCATGTTACCTCTCATAACTGAAAAGATTATATAAACAATCCACAAGCATCCTCAAGAGTTATCTGTGGCTTCTCTTAGCAATTCCCAAGATCCAGTGATGAAATACCCTCTAGGACACTTAGACTCTTGAAAACAACCTAGCACTCTAATAAAATGTTCCAAGGAGTCAACTAGCATTTCCTAAAAATACCCA
Source organism: Myotis davidii (assembly GCF_000327345.1). Taxonomy (NCBI): domain Eukaryota; kingdom Metazoa; phylum Chordata; class Mammalia; order Chiroptera; family Vespertilionidae; genus Myotis; species Myotis davidii. The sequence continues at coordinate 6,627 of NW_006293510.1, read as the reverse complement.
GTAGGATCTTTAAAATTTTCCTCTTTTAGATTGGCATTGTGCTTAGTTGACTACCCTGTTCACTGTACCTTTTTTTTTTCTTTAGATGTTCAACTGAGCTGGGAGAGAGCACTAAACTATGAGGTATTAGAGTAGCCAATTAAACTAATGTAGCAGTGAAACCTTTAATCACTTACTGTAATGGTATAAGCAAGAGTCAAAACCATAGGAAACACTAATGCCCCTCTGTTCCATTTCAGAGCAGTGTGCCAGTCCAAGGCCAGGTGGATTAGTACAGAAGTGGGAATCATCTCATTCTTGAGGGAATCTTGAACCAAAGACTGTAAATGCTATGGACCCTCTGGTTGGGAGTAGGGGGAAGGGGAAGGCTTATGAGTAGAAAAGTACTGAGTACTAAAAGTGGGAAAAGTATCTTAAAAACTTCCCTCTCTTGAACCCAAATTGAGGCTTTGACAGAGACACCTGAAGAGGACTTTGGCTGAAGGCACAAGATAAAGAAACCTAGGAATGATGATGGGGCTAGGAATGTAAACATGCACAAGAGCATGACCAACCAGGAGAGCCTGAGTCTTTGATGGCAACTTTCTTTAGTGACTGTAAGGCACTGAAGTGCATCAAGTCTGGTGTGGGAAGGGCAGCTTTCCCTAATGCAGGGGTTCTCAACTTATGGGTCTTGACCCCTTTGGCAGTTGAACGACCCTTTCGCAGGGGTCGCCTAAGACCATCCTGCATATCAGATACTTACATTATGATTCATAACAGTAGCAACATTACAGTTATGAAGTAGCAACGGAAATAATTTTATGGCTGGGTAACAACATGAGGAACTATTTAAAGGGCCAGAAGGTTGAGAACCGCTGCCCTAACGAGACCTGTTAGGTAAAACCTTTATAATGTCTTTGGTTGGACCTACAAAATCACACAAAGCTGATTGGTTAGGAGCCAAACTCCTCACATAGTACATTTATATATGTTTATACCCAATACTTTATTGTTATAATTATTACTTTACATTACTTTATATGATATCATGTCTTTAGGATGAAAGGGGTATAAGTTTTTAAAATATTACCTTTCTTATTTACTAGTATCATTTATGAGTGTCTTAATTTCTTCCTGTGTATTTGAGTTACTATCTGATGTAATTTCTTTACTCCAGTATAGATCTGCTCCCACCAGCCTCCTTTGTGCTATTATTTTCAAATGCATTGCATTTCTGTATGCTATAGACCAATAATATGACTGTATATATTATTGTTTTATAGAATTGCTTTTTAAATCAGTCAAGAGAATTCAATTGCACTAGCTTTTATAATTATATAACTTTACTAGTGATCTGTGTTTTTGTTTGTTTTGTTTTGTTTTATTTGTTTTTGTAGATTCAAATTACTTTGTGGCATCACTCGTTTTTAGCCTGAAGACATTTTATTTATTTTAATATGAGTCTACAATAAAACATTCTTTCAATTAGTATTTAACTGGTCATATCTTTACTAGGGGCCCTGTGCATGAATTTGTGGATCTTGAAATGAACTGTGTGCCACAAGGCTGCAGTGGGCATAGGGGCAGGTCTCAGCCTATCCTCCACACCCCTGCCTGGCCCCTCCCACAGCAGCCCCCGGTCCCCTGTCTGCCAGCAACCCTGCTCCTGCCACTGCCATTCCTACACCCTGATAGTGCTGGCCGCACTAATACCCGCTGATGGCGAGGAGAGATTGGGGTCGGCGCCAGCAGCAGGTGCAAGCCGCAGCTGCTGCCCGATCGCCCCTCAGGAGCAGGGGGAGGTGGAGAAGCCTTCAGGGGTGATTGGGGCTAGCAGCCAACTGCTCACACCCACTGATGGTGCGAAGTGATCAGGGCCAG
>NW_006293510.1:3863-4622 GCF_000327345.1 Myotis davidii | reverse complement strand
CCACCAGAGGCTTGCCCGGATGACAGCGACCGGTGCCCTGCCTTGGTCTGCCACCCCCGCTCACCTGCTTCACCATCCTGCTGCGGCCTATGCTCGCCCTGTTCTTCATTCGCGTCCTGCTGCTGACTCCCACCATACTCCATGAGCGCTCCCTGGTGGTCAGCACACGTCATAGTGACTGGTTGTTCCACCATTTGGTCTATTCGCATATTAAGGTTTTATATATATATATATATAGATTATACCTCCAGTATAAAATTTTTGGTATACAGTATTTTTCTTTTATCGTTTTGACAAGTCATTCCACTGCCTTCTATCCTCCATTATTTCTAGAGAGAGCTCAGATGTTAATCTTATTAAGATTCCCTTATAAATGAAGACTTGCCTTTCTTTTCCTTCTTTCACATACGTCTTTTTTATTTGCCATTTTCATTATTATGTATCTTGATGCAGATTTACATGTATGTATGTGTTGATTTCATTGAGCCTATATAATATATTGATAGATTTCCTCAAATGTGCAAAGCTTTCAGCCACTAATTCTTTTTTTTCTTTTCTTTTTTAATTTTTTATTATGAAGGGTATTACATATGTATCCATTTTTCCCCCCGCCCTAGACAGTCCCCTAGCCTCCCCTACCCCCAGTGTCTTATGTCCATTGGTTATGCTTATATGCATGCATGCAAGTCCTTCAGTTGATCTCTTACCCGCCTCCCTCCTGCCCCCCTACCCTCCCCGGCCTTCCCGCTGCAGTTTGAA
>NW_006293510.1:0-581 GCF_000327345.1 Myotis davidii | reverse complement strand
TCCGCAGCCTTCCCCAGCCTGTAACAATCTGCTACTTCCCTATGATAGACCAAGCCCTAGCAGTGATCTATGAAGCATGACCAGCCACAGCTTAGCTATAAAGCAGTGTGTGTAAAGAATAAAGTTACTGGTGCTGGTGCTGGTGCCTTGTGCCAGTCCTCCCAACCCCGTCTCATGGTCTCTTGTATTTCATCCCACGCCACCTCTACCCGTCGGACCCTCTCCGAGGTGCGGGTCACCGCAGGGGTCTATTGGGGTAAAAGAAGACAAATGTAAAATTTTAGACAATAAAAAAAGAGAAAAAGCCAGTGAGGAACCAAGATGGTGGCATAGGCTAACGCCAGAGTTTGCTGCCTCATACAACCACTTCAAAAATACAACTAAAAGACAGAATGGACATCATCCAGAACCACAGGAAGGCTGGTTGAGTGGAAGTTCTACAACTAGGAGGAAGGAGCATAAAATACCGAGACTCAGAGGAGGCACAGTGCTGAAGTCAAATACTAAAGTGCGGAGGTGCGCGGAGCGGACTGGCAGCTGAGGGTGCAGTTGTCTTTTCCAATCGGGAGGGAGTCTCAGAT
>NW_006293509.1:0-1028 GCF_000327345.1 Myotis davidii | reverse complement strand
CCTGAATACTAGGGGAAGGGCGTGTCTACCCCCACCCTTCACTAAAAAAAAAAATAAAAAAAAATGCAGCTTTAAACTTTTAAACGGCAAGAAAAATGACCTTAAGCTTTCAGAGCTTTAAATCTTAGGTAGCAAATTAAATACTTAGCATTTTTAAAATCGATACTTTTACATTTAAGGATACATTTCAAATAAAACATAAGGCATTTTCAATTAATAGATTAACTTCTATCATCTAGACTTCATACTAGGCATACTCAGATAGCCACACAAAGGAGGGGAGAAGGCAGGCCCCCTCCCTCCACATTCATACACTTCCACCAGATATTCATTCAGAGTTTAAACAATCCATTCAATTTCTAACAACTTCCCAACTCCTGAGGGAGCTCTAAAGACTCCCCCAATCTCCTTGAAATGATCAATCACAATACTCAAAGGAGCAGTCTTAGTCCACCATAACGTCCGGCCAGCAAGTCCACAAAATAAAACGGAAACACAAACAACTAAAGGGCCCAAGAAAGTACAGCCTTCCAACTCCATGGAAGCAAACACTGAAGCGGGAGCGACCCGCCTTTTCTCAGATTGAGGGGTTGCTACAGACATTCCGACTCCGCGGAAGCAAAAGTGCCCCCCTTCAGATGGAGGATCGGGGCGTCCCCCGACTCCTCCGCCCCTTGATCCCCCTTGTGCGTCCACGTTAGATCATGCGGGCGATTACAGATTTCAGAAGTGACCTCACACAGGGCAGATACAAAACATACAATGACACACAAACCCCTACCACGGTCAGTCAGGCCCTCCGGACTGGGGGTGTCCCTCTATGGTGTTGGGGATCCCGGCGAGCCCCCAAAATGTTATGCCCACATTTCAAGATCCCCAAGGAAACCACCCCATGGAGCCAGTCCGATGCAAAAGCAGAAGGTCCTTTACTTGAGCGGGCCAGCTCGACTCCCCCCCTCCTGGCCGACACAGCGACTCAAAGCACAGTGCCACCCGTAAGAAAATCAGGGCTTTAATAGGGGGGTGGA
>NW_006293508.1:0-237 GCF_000327345.1 Myotis davidii | reverse complement strand
GGGAGATTTTTTTCCATTGATCTTAAGAGAAAGGGTGGAAGAATGGAGGAGGGGGCGGAGAGAGAGAAACATCAATGTGGGAGAGACACATCCACTGGTTGCCTGCCCCGCGCTCCAGGACCCGGGGTCAGGGATCAAAGCTGCACTGAGGTAAGTGCCCTTGACCTAGAATCCTACCCCTGGCCCTTGGCTGTGCAGGCAGAAGCTCTAACCACTGAGAAAACAGATCTGGGCTCC
>NW_006293507.1:0-324 GCF_000327345.1 Myotis davidii | reverse complement strand
TGCTCCGTCCACCTGCCTCCCAGGTGCCTCTCCGTGACTTGTACCCATGAAAGTCTGTCTCAGTGCAGCTTCCGGAGAGCACCCTGCAGGGGGGAGTGTGCACGGCCTCAGCTGGTGGCAGTGAGGGTGGCCACAGGCCAAGTGCCAGGCAGATGGCATGCTGTAGTCAGATGGTGGCTTGCTCCATGCTGCCTCACAGGGTCCAGCGGATTCAGGGGCTGCCCTGTGGCTCTGCCTTCCTGGGCCCGCCTGCCTGGGCCCAGCTCTCTGGGGCTTCTTTCAGCAAAACTTCACCCTCTTGGCAGCTCTCCTTGCTCAGGCCGC
>NW_006293506.1:0-275 GCF_000327345.1 Myotis davidii | reverse complement strand
TGGATTGTGTAACAGCATTTAACTCATGGTCTCTGACATGACAGCTACTCAATGACGATTCTCTCCCCACCCAAACTGTCCCCAAACCATACTCACTCTGACTGTGGCAAAGACCTAGAGTTCCAGCCCCAAAGATTATACTGGGGTGTAGAAACCACATACACCTATGACTTGGCTGATATAGAGAATATTTTCCTTCATTCAAGGGGGAGAAATGAAGAAACAGAAACAGAGTAACAAATAGAACAAGCACCATGGCAGTTGAATGACTCACT
>NW_006293505.1:0-580 GCF_000327345.1 Myotis davidii | reverse complement strand
ATAACGAGACGCGTTCCGAGCGTTCGCTGCGAGGAGAGGGTTTATTTATTCACCGACATTCCACCCCCAGCGGGAAACGAGGCCAAAACCCATCATGTAAGCCCGTGCGGGGGCGCCCATTCGGAAACCTCAAGATTCCCTGCAAATTGATTTATTTTATTTTTTTTAAGGCAAAATAGTCCGATGTCCGAAATCATTTTTCCTGACGTTGAAAATTCAGGGAAATCGTTCAGAATTCCCGTGAAGGCTCTTACTTAATCCCTGAAGAGTTTATACCTTTTGCCCGGCTGGTGTGGCTCAGTGGTGAGCGTCCACCTAGGAACCAGGAGGTCATGGGTTCGATTCCCAGTCAAGGGCTCAGGCCAGGGTTGCAAGCTCCATTCCCCAGTAGGGGGCGTGCGGGAGACGGCCGATGCATTATTCTCTCTCCTCATGGATGTTTCTCTCTCTCCCTTTTTCTCCGAAATCAATAAAAATCCTACATAATAAAAGCTTAATATGCTAAGTGTCCAGTCGTCCGGTCATCCATTCGACCAATCAAAGTGTCATATGCTAATGATGTGCTAAGGCCGCTCAACCG
>NW_006293504.1:0-534 GCF_000327345.1 Myotis davidii | reverse complement strand
CCTTGGGGTCAGGGCCCGCTCAGCATGCCGGGGGAATGTGTGGTCCAGGCAGGAGGTGAGCAGTGGAGTGGGTGGGCAAATGCCACATCAACAGGAAACAACAGGGCGGGGCCTTCGCCTCTAAGTCTGCAGGTGACTCAGCTTAACGGCCCTTAATAAACATTCATTTGAACACAAGAGCTGAGAAGGAAGATGCATATACTAGTGCAGTGATGGCGAACCTTTTGAGCTCGGCATGTCAGCATTTTGAAAAACCCTAACTTAACTCTGGTGCCATGTCACATATAGAAATTTTTTTATATTTGCAACTATAGTAAAACAAAGACTTATATTTTTTGCATTTATTTTACATATTTAAATGCCATTTAACAAAGAAAAATCAACCAAAAAAATGAGTTTGTGTGTCACCTCTGACACGCGTGCCATAGGTTCGCCATCACTGTACTAGAACATGGTGGTCCTGAAGAATTCGAGCGGGGCCTCTTTTGAAAACCAAGGGTCCCAGCCCCGGTATGGGCCTCTGTGGCCTTAGGG
>NW_006293503.1:0-574 GCF_000327345.1 Myotis davidii | reverse complement strand
TGCTAGCCTGATTGCCCCTAACTGCCCTCCCCTCCCGGCCTGGTCGCCCCTAACCACTGCTGCCTTGGCCCCTGCCACCATGGCTTTGTGTGGAAGGACATCCAGATGGATGTCTGGAAGTCGTCCAGTCTAATTAGCATATTATCCTTTTATTAGTATAGACTAGAGGCCCAGTGCACAAATTTGTGCACCTTGAAAGGAACTGTGGGCCGCGAGGCTGCGGTGGACACAGGGGTGGGTCTCGGCCCATCCTCCGCACCCCTGCCCGGACCCTCACACCGTATCCCCTGGTTCCCTGTCCTGTGTCTACCAGCAGCCCTGCCTGCTTCTGCCACCACCGCTCCCACGTGCTGATGGCACCAGCCTCACTTGCAGCTGCTGCCCTGATCACCCCCTCAGGAGCAGGGGGAGGTAGAGAAGCCCTCAGGCATGATCAGGGCTGGTAGCCGCTGCTCGCACCTGCTGATGGCACTGAGTGATCTGGCCCGGTGCCAGGCACCAGCAGTGGCTGCGAGCCAGGCAAGCGCTGACACTGGTTGGTAGTGGTGGCTCTGGCACTGGCAGTGGGTGCAAG
>NW_006293502.1:571-1132 GCF_000327345.1 Myotis davidii | reverse complement strand
ACCAAGGTACCTGCCATTCATTGGCTGGAAATACGACCTGTGACCCTTTGGTGCATGGACCAATGTTCTAGCCATTTAGCACACCAGCCTGGCTCAGTTATACTTCTTTAAAAATTTTTTAGTGATTGCAATGTACTTTTACAACTAATCTAAGTTGAAAGAACACTGTTCTGCATCATTGTTATTAGTAGTACAGATATTTTATAACAGAATATTTCCTGTTCTCCCCTCCCATCTCTTATAAGACTCTGTCATTCACTTATCCATATGCTAGAATCACCAATGCATTGTTGCTATTATTTTAAATCAACAATTATCTATTAGATCAATTAAGCATAAGAAAAAGTTTTAATTTACCTTCATTTATGTCTTCTCTGATTCTAGTTTCTGACCCATATCCTTTTCCTTCTCTCTGAAGACTTTGTAATATTTTGCAAGGCAGGTCTATTGGTGACATATTCCCTCGGTTTTGTTTGAGAAAGTATTTATACTTCACTTTTGAATGATAATTTTTTGAATATAGGATTCCAAGTAAGTGGGTTATTTTCTTTCAACACTTGA
>NW_006293502.1:0-350 GCF_000327345.1 Myotis davidii | reverse complement strand
AGCTATTATATTTTAAACGATTTCTTCTGCTTCTCTACTTCTTTTTGTATTCCTATTACATGTACGTTACAACTTTTGCAACTGTCCGGTTTTTGGATATTTCTTTCCCTTCTGGTTCCTTCCCCCATCACTTCCCCAACTTCTTTTTGCTCTTTGCATTTTAGTTTGGGAAGTTTATATGGACATATTTAAGCTAGCTGATTCTCTCCTTGGCAGTGTTAAGTCTATTGATGATCCTGTCAAAGACATTCCTCATTTCTTATATAGTGTTTTTGGTTTCTAGCATTTACTTTTGATTCTTTCTTAGAGAATGTCCATCTCTCTGCTCACATTATCCATCAGTGCTTGCA
>NW_006293501.1:0-749 GCF_000327345.1 Myotis davidii | reverse complement strand
CCACTGAGCCACACCATCCGGTTCCCTTCTCTCCCCGTCCTTGCCAGCACTTTGTGGACGGCGGCCGTTTTCGATTTCTGGTAAACGGATTCGAGCTGGGTTATTGGAGACAAATTTCTCTGTATCCATCGCTTGGTCCCTGTGATCCAGGGGCTGAAATAGGACCCATTCGCCCAGTGGGAATAGAAAGTCTAATCTATGGAATAAACAAAACCACCATTTTTTCCCTCCCCCTTTCTTCTGGTGGAATTATTATTATTAATTTTTATTTTATTTTTCAAAGGGTTGTTTGATTGTGGTTTTCAAAAGCCACGTGTCTTTGATGTCGGAGTGTCCGGAGTCTCAGGCTAATTCAACTTGTGTATTTGCTTAATTGTTTTCGTCAGCCTGGCCTGGTGTGTGTGTGTGGGAGGGATTTGGTAAACGGTCATTTATAAAAGGGTTTAGGGCAGCGGTTCTCAACCTTCCTAACACCTCTCATACAGTTCCTCATGTTGTGGTGACCCCCAATGTCATGGTTACAAATGGAACATAATGAAAGCCTAGTGATTAATCACAAAAACAATATGTAATTATATATGTGTTTTCTGAGGGTCTTAGGCGACCCCTGGGAAAGGGTCGTTCGACCCCCAAAGGGGTGGCGGCCCACAGGTTGAGAACTTCTGGTTTACGGGAATCTGGTGAATTCAAGCCATTCATCTCAATTCGGCTTAACAATTAAAAAATATATTTTATTGATTTTTTACAAA
>NW_006293500.1:0-973 GCF_000327345.1 Myotis davidii | reverse complement strand
TCTAATAAAAGACAAAGATGCAAATTGACCTTAACTTCCCTACGCCCACCAGCCAATCAGAGTGATATGCTAATTAACCACCAACAAGATGGCTGCTAATTTGCATACTACAGGCAGGGCGGGATAGCGGGAACTGCCATCCAGGACCCCATGTGCAGCCCCGGGTGGCAAGGCTGAGGTGGCGCAGTGATTCTGCCACCTGAGCCACGCAGCCAGCAGGGGGCCCCGCCCCGTGTGCTGCCCCTGCCAGTGGGGCTCAGGCAGCTGGGGACCCTGCCCCATGTGGGGCCCCAGGCGATGGGGCTCAGGTGGGTGTGGTGATCGCACCGCCTGAGCCGCACAGCCAGCTGGGAGCTCAGGTGGCTAGATCAGTGAATGGGGATTGGTGAATGGGCACAAGGCAGACCTGCTGGTCTTTCCCCCCAGCTGGCAGGCTCCTATCAATCTTCAGTTTCTACTGAAAGGAATGTGGCGCCTCCACTGCACAGCCTCCCAGGACTCAGACTTGCAGGCTCCAGAGTGGAGACTTCAGCAAGGACTTCAGCGCCTGCTCAGGGGAAAAACTGCCACCTCCCTACTCCAGAGCTGCTTCTGTGTCTGCAAGAAACTGCGCATTCTCCTCCCTGTGAGTTTGGCTGGGTCAGAGCCTGAGTTGAGTGGTTCCAAGATAGAATAGCAGCTGGACCAGTGCAGGGATGGAGGGACGGAGGGTGGGGAAGGAGCAAGAGTGAAGCCCTGGTTCCCTGCTTCTCCTCCCACAGGCATGGCCCTTGCTCCTGTTATGATAAAAGGAGTTGTGTTTTTCTAACAAAGGAAACAAGTGTCTGTTGACTTCTGATCTTATTCTCAGAGCTTCCAGTTAATCCCTCTGGATGCATCATATCCAACCTCCAAACGATCCGAGGGGCAGGATCGACCTTCATTCTATAGTTGAGGAAAATGACCAATAAACACATGTGGCTCATACCTCAGT
>NW_006293499.1:0-845 GCF_000327345.1 Myotis davidii | reverse complement strand
CTAATTTGCATATTGCAGGTAGGATGGTACAGCACCATCGGAAAGCGGGTTGGGGGTGTGTGTGCCAGCAGTTGCCGGAGACCCGATCCCGCCGGCAGACTCGGACACGGGCCTGCGGTGCGACTGCGGCATCAGCCCACACTCACACCCCCAAACTGGACCTATCCTGCTGGCAGACCTGGATGCGAGCCAGAGGGGCGGTCTCCTGGGACATGATCCCCCTGACAGACCGGGACATAAGCTGGCGGGGCCGCTGCAGTGTCTGCCTGCACTCACACTGCCAACTGGCTCTCTGGCAGAAGACCACCAAGCCCCCTGTGTGCACCCTGGGCGGGGGGAGGTGGGCAGGGGGCTTGGTGGCAAGCACAAGCTGGCTAAACCAAGCCCCCAGCCGGCACCCCAATGTGGGGCCCAGGGCGGGGCCTCAGCAGCTGCAGTGTTTGGAACCAGGCCTCCAGCCTACCCTGGGCTCTGCTCAGGGAGGGGCTGGGGGCCTGGGGTTTACTAAACTTTACTGGAGCTGCTCCCCTCACTCCAGCTCCTGCCCCAGCACCACCCTGCCCGCATCAAGGCTCCTGTCAGCTTCCTGAAAGGTGGGCGGCAGGAGAGCTGAGTAGAGCGGGGCTGCAGGGAGCCGTGGAAGGGCTGGGCCCCGGGAGGCCAGCTCCCCGGGGGCTGAGGAGAGAGCCTGAAGGTAAAGGAACCTTTGGCAAAGCGGCTGCCAGGAGCCGCGGCCATGGGGTCTGCAGGTGCGCAGACAGGCCCCTGCCTGATGGGCGATCCTGGGCAAGCACCAGGGCTTCGGGGGAAGCTGCTGGCCAGGAGGCAGGCGGCCCAAGGAGGCA
>NW_006293498.1:0-846 GCF_000327345.1 Myotis davidii | reverse complement strand
CAGTGTCCCTTGTTGGGAGCAGGGAGGGCTGGACACTAACCAACAGCAGGGCACGTGTGTGTTTTCCTGCGGGTACCTTCTCCCAGGTCCTGACTGTCCCCAGGCACCCGTGATGGAGCGGCCATCACCTCTATAGCGTCTCCCTCCTGGACCAATGACATGAGAGCAAAGGGCAGAGAGCAGGAGGGAGGTGGCAGCAAATGAGAGATGTCAATCAGTTCTGATGGGGCAGAGGCAGATGGAGGAGGGGAGGGCACACAAATGCCTGCTGATGGGGGCTTGTTCCCATAGAGGGCCCTTCACACCGACAGAGATGCTCAGGATGTAGAGGCCAACTGACCCAACTGTTTGTACCTTTAATTCTTGTCACCTGTGCCCCAGCCAGGCTGGAGTAAATCCGAGACATGGTGAAGATGATTATGTGGAGACTATCTCCAGGAAAACTCCCAGGTTTTATTGTCCTTTTGTAACCGGACAACCAGAGGGTCCGGGCTGCCTGTCACCACCTGAGCCAATTCAGCAGAGACCGGGTGGAATCATGTAGGAGCGTTTATTCCAGTCCTGGCGGCAGGAGGGGAGAGCAGCAGGTCACCCACAGAAATCTGCTCTGCGCCCCACCATCAGCCACTTCTGATACTGGGAAGAAGGCAAGAGATGACGGGGAAGGTAGGAAGGACACGCATGGGAACGTGGGCACGGGGTCATCATTACAGGTTACAGGTCATGCAGGCTGGAGTGACAGGGGTCACAGAGGGTGTACACCTCCGGGCGTCCGGGACCAGATTACAGGTGATAGGGGCTGGATGTTGTGAAAGCAGGTGCCTCCGGGACTAGATGATCTCAGTC
>NW_006293497.1:0-381 GCF_000327345.1 Myotis davidii | reverse complement strand
CCATGTTTGTCTATTATTAGATAGGATATGCTGGCATATGCATCTATAGTAATAAAAGGGTAATATGCTAAGTAGACTGGATAGACCGGGTGTCTTCTGTATGTCTTTCTGGACAAAGCCATGGTGGCGGAGGCTGAGACAGAGGCAGTTAGGTGTGATCAGGCCTGCAAGGGAGAGCAGTTAGGGGTGGTCAGGCTGGCAGGGGAGAGCAGTTAGAAGCGATCAGGCTGGCAGGCAGAGGCAGATAGGGGCGATCAGGCAGGCAGGCAGAGGTGGTTAGGGTGATCAGGCATGCAAGTAGAGGTGGTTATGGTCCATCAGGCAGACATACAGGCAGAGTGGTTAGTAGCGATCAGGCAGGCAGGCAGGCAGAGTGGTTAG
>NW_006293496.1:16797-17244 GCF_000327345.1 Myotis davidii | reverse complement strand
CCCACTCTCAGGCCCAATGACAGGGACCCTCAGTGGCAAGCTGTTCACCGTGAGGGTAGCCGGGCGGGCACCCGCACAGGCACTGAGGCTCACCCTCCTGCCTGTTGCTGGGCAGGCTTAGCGGGATAGTCACGTGCCCAGGGTACTCATTGGCCCGGTTTTCTGGCCAATGGCGCGGGGCCTGTTTGCGCATGCGCTCTTAGCGTTCAAGTGGTGGTACCCACTAGTGTGCGAGGTTGCCAGGCAACCCCTCTTCCCCTGAAAGGTGAGCGGCTCTCAGAACTCACAAGGAGAGGCTGAGGGGCCATGAAGGATGACGACTGTGTCCCAGGACGTGTGGCCGAAGATAGGGAAGGACAGGCCATTCTGGACGACCCTGGCGTCCCAGATGGCCCTGGAGGCCCCGGGGGCCCCGGGAGAGGCTGCAGAGGGGAAGGCGGTGCAGGC
>NW_006293496.1:14675-15654 GCF_000327345.1 Myotis davidii | reverse complement strand
AAATAAATAAAAAGTTCTAGGGGTGTACTCATAGTGAACTGGGCCTGTCGCCCCCTGAGGGGACAGAGAGACCTACATGAAAATTTATCATATTTTATTTGATTTTCTTTTCCCCTCATTTAGCCGGCTGACTGCTGAAGACCTTGATCAACTGGATATTTACATCTCTTCCTGTCTTCATGAGCTTTTCTTGCTGATTCAAACCATCCAGAACATTTTACCCCCATTTTTTCCTTCTTAATGCCAGTACAGTACATGGGGACTAAGACTTTGAGTCCCTATTGGTGCATGCTTCCCTGAGGCATGGAACCCTAAAGAGTTGCCACATCATCATGGGGGCCTAATTGTTTACTTGTACAAGCCCTACAGTACTCTCAATCCTATTGTTTCCCCATTTCTCGAGGAGTGGGTTCTAAATCGTTTGTTACAGCAAGAATAAAAGTGAACTGCTGCTCTTTTCTGAGTGTGTTTTGTTACCACAGCCCCCACATTCATTTGACTTTGTCCCTGGTTTGGAACTGAGGTGTGCAATTCAGTTACTCTAGTCAATGGAGGACAGTTAGGAAATGGGGAAAAAAAGAATTGTGTCATGCTATTCAGCATTAACAGATGTCAGTATTTTAGAACATATTCTTGGGTTTATGGATGCATTTATATATTGGATGCACAAAAATAACTTGCAATGTATAAGTTGTGCACGTTCAGGATTAAATTTTTCTTAACTACTTATATTTAACACTAGTGGCCTCGTGCCTGAAATTCATGCACATTAAAAAGGAAGTAATTAGAGGTAATATTTTAATATAGCTATTTGACCTTACTCTATAATAGAAGTGTCAGAGATGAAAGAAAATTAGTAAAATGTTTATGAAAATCTCCCTCCTGTCAGTCTAGGGCAGGGGTCCTCAAACTTTTTAAACAGGGGGCCAGTTCACTGTCCCTCAGACTATTGGAGGGCCAGACTATAGGTTAAAAATAA
>NW_006293496.1:9972-13961 GCF_000327345.1 Myotis davidii | reverse complement strand
TATTTCTCTAAAAACCAATAAAGCCCTAGCTTGTTTGGCTCAGTGGATAGAGTGTCAGCCTGGAGACTGAAGGGTCCCGGGTTCAATTCTGATCCAGGGTACCTGTCCGGGTTGCAGACTTGATCCCCTGTGTGGGGTATGCAGAAGGCAGCTGATCAATGATTCTCTCTCATCAGTGATGTTTCTATCTCTCTCTCCTCTCCCTTCCTCTATGAAATAAAATTTTTTTAATGAAATATAGTGGTTCCATTTATGTTAGTGTTTACAAATCTGTAGAGTAAGAGATGATGCCATCCCGGCCTTAGGTGGACTAGGGAGGGTGGCTAGGACACATTTAGGGGATTGATTTGATGGGAGGTGAGATGAGAGACTGGGAGGTTGTGAAAACAACTGTCACTAAGACTGTAAATGAAGAGAGGGAAGCATTTGGAGGTAGGGAAAATAGGAGGTCATTTGGGGGCTAGTTGGGATCCAGGTGCCTTCAGGACATGCACCTTTGGGTTGCTACACTGATTTGAAGCTCAGGAATTCAAGAAAGTTGTTTAGTATCTTGCAACTAGTAAAAAGATCGTTGCTGATTTAACCATCACTTTCTTTGAATTTATACTCCCTGGCCCTGACATTTCTTACGTTTAGTCATTACATATTATGCCTAGTGTGTTTTTAAATATATTTACTACATTCCAAACAAGTCTAATTTGGTTCAGAAATGCAAAAGCCTTAACCTCTGTGTAGACAGAAGTGTTCAGGCTAGTCCTGGCGCTATGGACACAAGGAGCTATGATGTGCTGAGCGACTCCTGAGTATGTCGCTGCATGTGCATGTGTTTCTGGCTCATGCACACATGTGCACGTGTACTGGGGTACTGGGAAGGATTAGAGAGCAAAATATTACCTTGTGTCATCCTGATGAAATGCTGATGACAGCAAACTTGCAGTTGCCTCTAAGTGGCCATGTCGGATGGGCATTATGTGTGGAGTTTAGGAAGGATTGCTCTTGGGAAGCAGCTCAAAGTCATGAGGACAGCAGGGCTGTGCCACACGGGCCCCACAGTCATTAGGCTGGGTCTCCAGGCTCCATGACTTCAGGGACTTCACCACAGTCCTCCTACCTGCATCAGGAAAAGGGGCCAAGGGCAAGCACTTTCAAAGGACAGATTGGCCCCCAATGAATAGAAGAGGATAATTCAAACTTCAGCAAAGTAGTTCACTTGGGAACTAATTAGAAGTTTCTCTGAACAACAATTGTTGAATAACTTAATTTTTCTCTGTTTACAAATGTAATTGATGCCCACTGTCAAAATTAGAAAAAAATTGGGCAAGTTTGGAAAAAAATAATTACCCATCATCTCCCTACTAAAGATAACCACAATGAAAATGTTGGTGCATTTTAGTATGAAATGAGGTCATTCGTGTTTAGCATTTAGAACAGTGAGTGGAACATGGTAATCACTCAAAGCATGACATTTCTTATTTCTTAAATACTCACCTGAGTTATTATAATTAAATTTTAGGAGAGGGAGAGAGAGAAATATAGATGTGAGAGGGAAACATGGATCAGTTGCCTCCCAAAGGGCATGGCTGGGAGTCAAACCCATCACCTAGGATGTGCTCACACAGGGAATTAATCCCACAACTTTTCATGTACAGGATGATGCTCCAAACACCTGAGCAACCCAGCCACAGTCATGTTATTGAGTATTATTATTTTATTAGGCTTAGGAAAGTCTTTAGTTAGCAGGCTTAAGAAAGTCTTTCTCTACCGAAAAACCAAAGTTCATCTAAATTTCCTTCTGGTATTTACACTTTGATTTTATTGTGTGTATGATACATACACACCTACTCATTATAAACATTTCTACCTCATACAAATAAGTAGCAGAAATGGAAATGCATTCCTTCACATGCTTCCCTCCTGTGTCTCAGTGAGACGTGTAAGAACAGCTTATGACCTCAGTGCTCATTTGTCCCATCCTATTTCATTCATTAAACAGTCATGGGCACCTCAGAAATCTCTCTCTCTCTCTCTCTCTCTCTCTCTCTCTCTCTCTCTTTCTCTCTCTCTCTCTCTCTCTTCCTCTCCTTCTAAAAATTAGTAAGAACAACTCCTCAGGTGAGTATTTCAAAAATAAGGAATTACATGCATTGAGTGATTACCATGTTCCAGTCACTGTCCTAAATACTAAACACAAATGACTTCATTTCATCCTAAAATGCACCGACATTTTCATTGTGGTTATCTTTAGTAGGGATAGTGATGGGTAATTATTTTTTTTCCAAACTTGCCCATTTTTTTTTCTAATTTTGACAGTGGCTATCAATTACTTTTGTAAACAGAAAAATTAATAGAACTTTTTAGCAATTGTTGTTCAGAGAACCTTTAAATTAGTTCCCAAGTGAACTACTTTGCTCAAGTTTGAATTATCCTCTTCTATTCATTGGGGGCCAATCTGTCCTTTGAAAGTGCTTGCCCTTGGCCCCTTTTCCTGATGCAGGTAGGAGGACTGTGGTGAAGTCCCTGAAGTCACGGAGCCTGGAGACCCAGCCTAATGACTGTGGGGCCCGTGTGGCACAGCCCTGCTGTCCTCATGACTTTGAGCTGCTTCCCAAGAGCAATCCTTCCTAAACTCCACACATAATGCCCACCCGACATGGCCACTTAGAGGCAACTGCAAGTTTGCTGTCATCAGCATTTTCAGGATGACACAAGGTAATATTTTGCTCTTCTAACCCTTCCATGTACCGCAGTACATGTGCACATGTGTACATGAGCCAGAAACACATGAACACGCAGTGACATACTCAGGAGGTGCTCACACAGCACAGCCTCGTGTCCGTAGCGCCAGGTCTAGCCTGAACACTTCTGTCTACACAGCGGTTAAGGCCTTTGCATTTCTGAATCAAAGAAGACTTGTTTGGAATGTATAAATATATTTAAAAACACACTAGGCATAATATGTAATGACTAAGCCTAAGAAGTGTCAGGGCCAGGGAATATAAATTCAAGGAAAGTGATGGTTAAATCAGCAAGGACCTTTTTACTAGTTGCAAGATACTCAACAACTTTCTTGAATTCCTGAGCTTCAAATCAGCATAGCCACCGGAACTTTCATGTCCTGAAGGAACCTGGATCCCAACTAGCCCCCAAATGACCTCCTATTTTCCCTACCTCCAAATGCTTCCCTCTGTTTCATTCACTGTCTTAGTGACAATTATTTTCAGAACCTCCCAGTCTCTCATCTTACTTCCCATCTACTTAATCCCCTAAATGTGTCCTAGCCACCCTCCCTAGTCCACCTACGTCCAGGATGTCCTCATCTCTTACCCTACAGATTTGTAAACACTAATATAAATGGAACCGCTATATTTTTTAACATATATTTTTATTGATTTCGGAGAAGAAAAGTGAGGGTGAGATAGAAACATCAATGATAAGGGAGAATCATTGATCAGCTGCCTTCTGCATACCCCACACAGGGGACTGAGTCTGAAACCTGGGCATGTGCCCTTGACCAGAATTGAGCCTGGAACCTTTCAGTCTGCAGGCAGATGTTCTATCCACTGAGCCAAACCAGCTAGGGAGAAGGGCACACTTTTTGGTAGCAATTGTGTGCTCTAGATTAACAGCTTTAAAAAATAAACGTAACATTTTAACTCGGGAATTATGCCTTTTGGAATGTATCTTGAGGGAATAACCATCCAGGCACTATCATATTGAAGAATTGCATTGAATTATTATTTATACCAGAAGGAAAACAGAAACACTAAATGTTAATCAATTATATGATTGTACTTCTTTTATGCATCCAGTGACATGTATCTAAAGTTTTTCTTAGAAAGAGGGAGAGATCATCTACTTATATAAAAACCCTGGGTGTAACATCACAACCCGAGGCGCGTCCAACAGGAAGGAAGTCAGTCCTGCAGGGGTTGTCTTGGAAACAGCTGCGCCCTCCCCCAGCTGTTTCCTCACAGGTCGAGGTTTCAGGA
>NW_006293496.1:1450-2823 GCF_000327345.1 Myotis davidii | reverse complement strand
TGGGGCGATGAGAGAGAAACATCAATCAGCTGCCTCCTGCACACTTCCCACTGGGAATGTGCCCGCAACCAAGGTACATGCCCTTGGCCGGAATCGAACCCGGGACCCTTGAGTCTGCGGGCCGATACTCTATCCACTGAGCCAAACCAGTTAGGGCAATGAATTCCCTTTTAATGTGCACGAATTTTGTGCACCGGGCTACTAGTATGTTAAATACAAGTAGTTCGGAAAAATTAAACCCTGAACTTGAAAAACTTACCAGTACACATTGCATGTTATTTTTGTGCATCCAATATATAAATGCATCCATAAATCCAAGAAAATGTTCCAAAATACTGACAGCTGTTAATGCTGAATGGCATGACAATTCGTTTTCATTTTCTTCCATTTCCTAAATTATCCTCCACTGACTAGAGTAACTGAATTGTACACCTCAGTTCCACACGAGGGACAAAGTCAAGTGAATGTGGAGGCTCTTATAACAAAACACACTCAAAGAAGAGTAACAGCTCAGTTTTAATTTCTGCTGTAACAAACAATTTAGAACCCCCTAATCTAGAAATGGGGAAACAATAGAATTGAGAGTACCGAAGGGCTTGTACAAGTAAACAATTAGGCCCCCATGATGATGTGGCAACTCTTTAGGGTTCCATGCCTCAGGGAAGCATGCACCAATAGGGACTCAAAGTCTTAGTCCCCATGTACTGTACTGGCATTAAGAAGGAAAAAATGGGGGTAAAATGTTCTGGATGGTTTGAATCAGCAAGAAAAGCTCATGAAGACAGGTAGAGATGTAAATATCCAGTTGATCAAGGTCTTCAGCAGTCAGCCGGCTAAATGAGGGGAAAAGAAAATCAAATAAAATATGATAAATTTTCATGTAGGTCTCTCTGTCCCCTCAGGGGGCGACAGGCCCAGTTCACTATGAGTACACCCCTAGAACTTTTTATTTATTTATTATTATTTTTTAAAATAATTTTTTTTATTTTTATTTTTTACAGAGCAGAAGGGAGAGGGATAGAGTGTTAGAAACATCAATGAGACAAATATTGATCAGCTGCCTCCTCCACACCTCCTACTGGAGATGTGCCTGTACCAAGGTTCATACCCTTGACCTGAATCCAACCTGGGACCTTACAGTCTGCAGGCCGACGCTCTATTCACTGAGCCAAACCCGTTAGGGCTATTATTTTTTTTGAGAGAGTGGAAAGGATGTGGGAGGAAGAGAGACCAGAGAGAGACAGAGGAAGAGAGGGGCAGAGAGAGAGAGAGAGAAATACAAATGTGAGAGGAGAAACACGTGGATCAGTTGCTTCTCTCACACACTGGCCATGAACTGACTGGGGGGCAGGTATTGAACCTGCAACCCAGGG
>NW_006293496.1:0-834 GCF_000327345.1 Myotis davidii | reverse complement strand
CCAGGACCGAAGAGGGCTCGGGCGACCTGTGGCGCTTCCCTGGCAACAGCACCGGCCTCCCCGTTGCTACCGCTCCCGGGGCCCTCGTGGCCTCCAGGGCCATCTGGGAGGCGAGGGTCTCTCAGAATGGCCTGTCCTTCCCCATCTTCGGCCACGTGGCCTGGGACACCGTCGTCATCCTCCATGGCCCCTCAGCCTCTCTTTGGGACCTCTGAGAGCCGCTCCCCCTGAGGCCCCCAACGGTCTGACAGGAAGCTCCGCCCCTTAGCGGGTGACCTCACTTGAACTCCCCAAAGCGCATGCGCAAAGAGGCCCTGCGCCATTGGCCAGAAACCCAGCCAATGAGTGCTCTGGGCACGTGACTGTATCTCGCGAAGCCTGCCCAGCAACAGGCGGGAGTGTGAGCATCAGCGGGTGTGCGGGTGCCCGCCCAGCTACCCTCACGGTGAACAGCTTGCTGCTGGGGGTCCCTGTCGTTTGGCCTGAGAGTGGGTCAGGGGCCTCTGCCCTCCAGTCTGTAGCCCGGGTATGTGCCCTGACCAGGTATTGAATTGTGACCTCGTGGTTCATAGGTCCATGCTCAACATCTGACCTATGCACCGGGCTAAATGGAACTAATTTAAAATGCAACCGGAGCTGCCATCCCAGAGGGCTGCCTTGCATGTCTTTTGCCTTAAACTTTTGGGAAGTTAAAGCAAGGCAAAATAACCTTTGGACTTGGCTTAGGGCACCTTTGTGTCCCAAGGAGCTGTTTACAAACATAACAAAAAGTAGATATTATGACTACTGAAGTAAGACACTGTTTTTCTGTGTCAGTAAGGAATGCTTTTGGGG
>NW_006293495.1:0-9824 GCF_000327345.1 Myotis davidii | reverse complement strand
GCTGCCCCCTGTCATGCACAGAGCAGGGCGGATCAGGAGGTTGCGATGCCACCCTCACTCACGCTCAGAGTAGGGACGATGGGGAGGTTGGGGCGCCGTCCCCTGTCACGAACAGAGCAGGGCAGATAGGGAGGTTATGTCCCAGCCCCCTGTCACACACAGAGCCACAGGGCAATCAGGGGATTTGGGTGCTGCCCCCTGTCATGCTGCTCCAGGGGCCAGGAGGCCTCGTGGCTCTGCCGATCCCAGTGCTGCTCCGCTGATCCTGGTGCTGGGACGCCTCGCTGCTCCGCTTGACACAGGGGCAATGAGGCCTCGCTGCTCTGCTGATCCCGGTGTTAGGAGGCCTCGCGGCTCAGCTGATCCCACATTCGGGAGGCCTTATGGCTCTGCTGATCCTAGGCCGGGAGGCCTCGCTGCTCCGCTTGACACAGGGGCAGTGAGGCCTCACTGCTCAGCTGATCCCAGTGCTAAGAGGCCTCGCTGCTACGCTGATTCCGGATTTGGGAGGCCTTATGGCTCTGCTGATCCCAGGCCGGGAGGCCTCACGGCTCAGCTGATAATTACTTCAAAATGAATCACTGCTCTGCTGATCCCGGTGCTGGGAGGCCTCGAGGCTCCGCTTGACACAGGGGCAGTGAGGCCTAGCTGTCACGCTGATCCCGGTGCTGGGAGGCCTCGCATGACCACTGATCCTGGTGCTGGGAGGCATATTACTCTTTTCCTATATAGGATAGAGGCCTGGTGCATGGATGGGGCTGGCTAGTTTGCCCTGAAGGGCGTCCTGGATCAGGGTGGGGGTCCCCACTGGGGTGCCTGGCCAGTCTGGGTGAGGGGCTGAGGGCTGTTTTCAGGCTGACGGGTGGCTGAAGCTCCCAACTACTCCTTCTTTTCTTTTCTTTTTTATTATGGGCCAGCTTTAGCCCTGGCTCCAGCTCTGAGGCCTCCGCTGCAAAAGCAGGTATCTGGTTTGATTGTGTTCTATAATAGAAACAATGTATAACTCCAGCTCTGAGATCCTGGCTCGCTGAAAGCAGGTTTCTGGGGTTTTGTTTAGCTTCTATATTTGTTAAAATGTTTCAAACTGCAGGCTCAGAGGCCGGCAAGGTAGGCAGAGAACGTTTGTTTCCTTCGTCACTGAAGCAAGCAAGCCTCATATTAGTTTCAAGCTGCCTGGCTGCCGGCTGCCATCTTGGCTGGCAGTTAATTTGCATATCGCCCTGATTAGCCAATGGGAAGGGTAGCGGTCGCACGCTAATTACCATGTTTCTCTTTTATTAGATAGGATATATATGCCTGTTATTATGTAAAATGTATTCCTAATAGTGGTTTGCTTCTAAAAAGTGGGAACCACTGAAATAACAGAAAATAAAGCTTCAAACAGTGCCTAGCACAGAGTAAGCATAAGCACTGAGTGCTCTTATGGTACTTGTTGCTGTTATGCACTACCTATTAAAGGTGTTTATAGGATTATGCAAGCGGTGATGTGACAGCACTGTGGGAAGTCTGATCATGTGATGTTAATGTGAGTTAGAGGAAGTAGAAAGCCCTTCTCTCCATGTCTAACACCCACACAAGTAGAATCCTGTTTAGGCATATATGTGTTGCTTGGCCCACAAGTTGTTTATGATATAGAACTGAGGGCCCACAGACTATCACTTATCTAACACTCTGTCAGGCTCTGTCAATATTGCAGAGAAATGGAGGGTGGGTGCCAATGTAGAATTATTTCTTTTTACCTGGTTGGGCTGGGGAAGGCGAAGTCAGACCTCGTGGGAGCTAAAGGAGGCAAATGAGTCATACAGAGAAATAAATTGCTTGCTCTGTAGAGTAAGGGAGATTCAAAGTTGCCACAGAAAAAGCGATCATAAGGCTTTAAAGGATAGTCATGCACGCAACTGATGAGCATTCACTATTGTCAATGGAACACAGTTTGAAACAAGTTGTTTTCATGACACTATCTCCTAAATCATAACTTTATATTTGTCCAGCATTTTCCCTAATTCCTCCCTGTAAAGAAAGAGCATTTAGTGTTAGTGAATGGCACCTTAAATGCCACGTCAAGTGTTTTACATGTGATACTTGTTACCTTGTTGTGGAGTGTGCGTGACAGAATGACCAGAGCTTCAGACTGATTAAAATTGAGAGCCTTTATTGACTGGCCAGTGTCTGCTCCTCCATTCAGGAAGCCCAAGAGAGAAGTGGCCCCAACCATCTGTAGAGTCCAATATTTAAAGGGGACAACTGCATCCATGTTCAGGTTCCCATAGCAAGCAAAGCCAAGTTACGAAAGCTCATTGTGTAGGTTTAGCCAAGCTATTCATCATCCTCCTGTTATTCATTTCTGGGTAACTTAAAGGTCAGGACTATTCTTAACTGTGATCTGTTTGTTTTGTGGGCCTGTTGCTCAGGAGTGTTGATCTGTTTGTTCTTTGTGGGCCGGTGCTCAGGTGTGGGAGCTCAGTTCCTAGAAACTGCACAGGATGTGAAGCTGCTGAGGTGGCTAGGTCATTAAGCAGGCCTAAAAATTTTCCTACTCTGTAACAACCTGAGCAGACCTTTATTTTCTATCGAGCAAGCAAAAATGACTGTAAACACATTACCCCACTTCTCGTTCATATAGGGCTGAAGGACGACTGTCTTTGCCATCATCAATAAGTGCTTGACTATCTCCTCCATTGGAATAAAAATGGAAAAGTTATTAAATGAGTTTAATAATTTATTTGGGGAATTGTTCAGGAAGAAAGCTCCTCATTGGGGAGTGTTTTAAGTTTTCTGCCACCACAACAGTCGTTGCAGGCAGATCTATGAGAGGAGCTGTGGAGGTGCAGGCAGATGGACACAGGTCAGGGGCCAGGGACATGCTGTGAAGATGCTGCTGCAGGCCTTCCAGAGGGGGAGGGGGGAAAAGGGGAGAGCTGGCCCTGGGACACATGTCAGAGTGTGTGGCCAGGCTGCCAGCATTCAAGGAGCTGCTGGGCCAGCCTCTGTCATCCCTCTGGGGGGTCTGAGGCTCAAGTTGGCCCCCTCCAGGACATACCCCTGTCTCCAAGCTCCTGGAGTTTACTGTTTAAACGTCAAGGACACAGCCAAGCCCCATGCACTACATCTGCAAAGGGTCAGACAGAAGGTACCTGAGACAAGTTCCTCGGCCTCAAGTGTTTCTTTGCCTCCAAAGTCATAATTTCCCCAGCCTGATCCTCCAATGGGGCTTGCAACTCTTTTCTCATATTCTTCTTGAGTCGTGACATGGCCCTGTGTCTGAGTGCCAAAGCAAGGTTAAAGGGCAGGAACAAGATCAGTGCTGAATGTGGGGCCAGGGACCTCCGGGCTGACCACCAAAGAGTGCCTGTGCCACCGGCCTCCTGTTCCCCAGGAGGGGACAGAACAGTTTGGACAGCAGACCCTCCCACCTAGGGCGGTCATGGAGGGTGGGCACCTGTGCAGGGACATTTGTGTGTCAGCCCTGCTGCTGGGACAGAGACCCTGCCTGTCCCTCAGTCCCAAGGGGCCTCCACCCACCAGGGGACTGGGAATCAGTCTTTCTGTGCACATCTGGGCAGTCAAGTCTCCGGGAGTCCCAACACTCTGCCTGAACCCATGACCACCTCAGAGGGCTGAGCTGCCCTGCCAGGCCGCTGGGCCGCAGGGACAGATTGGGACCCCATATCCCCCCTTATCCCCCTCACACACTTTGGAACCCTGCCAGGACTTGCGGTATACCTGCACACCGGCGCAACTATGATGGACCTCGCATTCCCGCTGATGCCCCGCAAGGGCCCCTGCGTCGACTCCCACAAGCCATTGCATGACCCAGTGACTGGCAGGCCCCACCCTGCCCCTTTTGTCCCCCCTGCCATTGGCTTGACCCCTCTTGCTGTCCACCCCCAATCCTTTCCTGATTCCCCCCGCCACCCAACAGCTTAACATTTCAAAGCAAAAATATACAAATGTTAGGTGGAGTTATAGGATGAGTGTGTTCTATGATAAGAAAATGCTGAAAATACCTCCCTTAAGACCCTTCCGCCCTGACAATTGGCCTCAGATAGTCGGTGCCCCGCTGTTCCCACATGTGGGCCTTCCTCCTCCAGACCGGGGTCTGGTGCAGAGAGCCCTTCCTTGCCACCTCGCCCTCCACACAATGCACAGGCGTGTGGGGAACCTGGTGCTAAACCATTGGTAGATGACCTGCTTCTGGGTCAGGGTTTCCTACAAAGCAGAGCAGCTCCCTCCATGTGGTCAGCCCTGGGCACAAAGCTTTGTCTCGCTCTCCTGGCCTCTCTTCCTTCCCTGGTCCTCACCGCATTGGCCTAGGGAAGGAAGGGGTGTGGAAAGGGGGAATCCATGCACGGAGCCAATGCTGCAGCCATGGAAGGAAGAGGGGGATGAGGGAACCGTGTGCGCAGAGCTGATGGCAGTAGCCAAGGGAAGGAGTGGGTAGGAGGGCATGTGCAGAGCCCATGGCTGCATCGGCGTCCGTTTGTTCCTTCTTTCATGCCACTGCACAGCAACCTTCTCAAATGGATTCCTTTGAATTCTCATCCAACTATATGAAAACACGGGTATCAGATGACATCAACTAGAGGATTATATCATGTTCTAATTTCTTACAGTTGTGCCAAGAAAACTTTAATTTTCAGGTTATTCTTCCTGAAGTTACCTAATAAAGAGCACTCCAGGAGGGTGGTGCCGGGTTGGTTGGCCGTTGTGGGCCAGGGCCTTGGTGGCTGTCGCCACTGGCGGGAGGTCATGGGTGCTGGAGCCGAGGGTCCTGGGCAACAGCCTCTTCGGGAGGCCCCGGACTCTCCTGGAAATAGGGCGGACTCCCAGGGAGATGGAGACCATGCTGGGAAGCGAGTCGGCGACCAGGTGTAGTCTGGGGCATGGTCGCCGGAGTTCCGCTCACTGCGCTCCCAGTCATGTCCACGTCCTCCAAGGTCTTCCCCGCACCCTGCAGCCCTCCAATGGCCCTGGAGTGGAAAACAGCCCCCCAGGAGGGTGGAGCCCACAGGCACCATGGGCACCCCCAGTATCTGGCTGAGAAGGTGGAGGGCAGGAGCTGGGAGCAGGCCCGACCATGCCAGGAGCCTGAGATCCTCAGTGGCCCGGCTGTCCTGCACCACTTCCCTGCAGGCGGCTCTGGGATGGCCGCTTCCTCCCTCCCAGGACGCTTGGCAGCTTCGGCGGGGACTGGAGGCCAGGCATGGCTGTGCACCCAGGGACGGGCAGTGCAAGAGCGCCTGGTCTGAGCAGGGGCATCTGAGCCCACGGATGAGCGAGGCCAGCTCAGTCTTTTTGCCCTGTAAAGTACCGGGCTTTTGCTTCTCACGTAGTGCACAGCCCCATACCCCTCTCCAGCCTTCCCCAACTTGGACAGGCTCCACAGACTGCCGGCCTGCCGGCTCCTCCCAAACCCAGAGATCCAGCCCTGCAGAAGCTTGCGGTATGGCCCAGTCAACAAAGGGCGCCCAACAAATCCAGCCCACACGTTGCCTTAGGTTGTGAACTGAAGCCTCCCCCACCCATCAAAGCACAAACCAGCTCCTTTCAGGACTCTCAAAAAGATCTTTTGAACATTATTTTAAAATGTCGAAGTAACCCATGAGCCCCTCTCTATTCACAAGGAAGAATGGTGCGATACACGCTCGTCCAGCACCCTACTCGTCTGCTGCGTCACCCAGCCCCTCCCGCGAAGGTTCGCTGCTCTTTGCCCAGCTCACCCTGTTGCAGGCCTCGACCTTGGGGGGCCGTCCTGCCCCCATGATGCACCGACCCGACGTGCTGTGCTGGGTTGGCCACCCCACGCACACCATGCTGCGGCTAGAACAGGTGCATGGGCGCAGTCCTGGCCTCCCCTTCAGGTCCTGAAACCCCTGCAGCGGGAAGAACAACCTGGAATCAGAGAGAACGCCCAGCAGCGGAGGGTGCCCAGGGCCGAGCCCGCAGGGCCGAGCCCTCAGGTGCTGCCTGGGGCCACATGCCACCTCCATTCCTGAATGTTTGACCCACAGTGGGAAAAGGCTTCTGCCTCCAAGTTGGATGTGAATGGACCAGGTCTGGGACAGGCCCCTGGGCCTCGGCCCAGCATGGCCCGTGTCCTAGTGCAGGAGCTGAGCTGGCAGGGCCCGTACAACCCCTGCCTGCAGAGCAAGGCCTGTGGGCAGCCACAGGGACAGCCAAGGCAAGCGGCTGGTGGAGGAGTGCCTGTCAGCTGCCCAACTGCAAGCCCTGGCCCAGGCGGAGGACCTGTGGCTGGTGAGCACACTGGAGATGTGCCTGGATATCATGCAGGTGAGCACAGCCTGGGCAACTTCGGGGTGCACCTGCCCAGCCAACTAAAGTTGAACGACAGCTGCCTAGGCTCCGTGAGAGACCTGGGCACCTTCCTGGGCCGCCTGCAGGTACTGTGGCTAGCTCCCTGTGGCCTGACTGACCTGGATGGCATTGGCTCCTTTCCGGCCCTGAAGGAGCTGTATGTCTCCTACAACAACGTCTCCGGACTTCAGCCCGCTCTGCCTGCTGGAGCAGCTGGAGGTCCTAGACCCAGAGGGCAACAATGTGGAGGACCTGGGGCAGGTGCGCTACCTGCAGCTGTGCCTGAGGCTGGCCATGCTCACCTTGTAATGCAACCTCGTGTGCCTGTAGCCAAGCCCCTCCAGCAAGTTGCCCCAGGGCTACAACTACAGGGCACAGGTGAGGAAGCTCATCCCCCAGCTGCAGGTCCTGGACGAGATGCCTGCCACGTAGATGGACCTGGCAACTGCCAGGAAGCTGGACCAGGACTGGCTCCTGGTGAGGGAGGCTATCAAGGAGGGCAGTGTCCTAGACAGCCTGCTGCCCAGGCTGGATCATCCCCAAGGAGACCCCATTCGAAGATTCGGCCCTGAACCATTCCAGCCTGAACTCCAGCCCCGGGCCACCAGGCCTTGGCCCCTCTCCCTGCTGGCCCCTGGGACACCCCTGCCTGAAGCTCTGCTTCACAAGGACACAGCCCCAGAGGATGACACCAGCAACCTCACCCACGGCTCCGGCCAAGTCCTCTGCAAAAACCCCACCAAGGGCCTTTGGGAGTGTTAGCACCACTGCCAGACATGGGTGTCCCCAGAGCAGCTGCCTCCACCCCAGGGCCTGACCCTACAGACAGCTGGGACCTCCTGTCATTGGCTGAACTTCGGGAGTGGAGGAAACTGCATCTGTGGCGCCTGGATTCTGGGGCAGGCAGGGGCAGCAGCTCCCTGAGGCCCACAGCGGGACCCTGAGGAACAAGAGGACAAGACTTCCCTTAGCTCCCCAAGCTGTGTCCCAGGGCCTTCCAGGATCTTGGGCTATAACCTGTTCCCCTCTCCCCCTAAGGTCTTCATGACATCTGATTCGAGCAGCAGCTCCTGGAGTCCAAAGACCTGCAATTCTGGGGGCGTCGGCTCAGAGCCCTGGGTCGCTTCGGGCCTGGCCTACATCAAGGGCTGGCTGCGGTGGCTGCTCTGAGGTCATCCCTGGAGGTGGCCTCAGGCTCTAGCTCTCCATCCCAAGGATGTTCAGGCCCAAGGGCAGCACCAGGCCCACCCAGCAGCCAAAAGCCCAGCCCTGTGGTGTTTGCCACACCTGAAGCCCATCTCCCTAGCCCAATCCCACCCCTAGTGTAAACCCCACCCACTGTCAGGCTGGCTGGTAAGGGCCAAAAGGCCCCAGGGAGCTTAAGGCACCTCACAGAACCCAGATCATTTGCAGGGAGGTGGTTGGGGAAAGGAGATGGGCCTGGCACAGAGAGGCCCTTTTTGCTGGAGAGAAGTGGGGAGTTGGGAACACCAGAGAGGAGGCACAGGGGAGAGTCTGGGACTGCTTGGCCCCCACTTCTGTGGGGCAAACCTTCCCAGTCCTGGAAGAGACCTGGGGGGCCCAGGCCCCCTGGCTCCATCACTTTCATCCAGTCACCCCTGGAGCTGTGGTCCCAGGCCAAGCGCTTGCCTTAGGCACTAAAGAGTGCGGCCAGGTCTGCCATCCCTGGTGGACTTGTAGGGACGGGGTGGGGATACCAGGAAACCAAGAAAATCCTTTTGACTCACAAGTGTACAGAAATGCAGTTTACTTCATAGGGGACATTGGTTCAATAAATGATACAGCTGGCAAACAAAACAAAACAAAAAAAGCACTCCACTTTCCAAAAATAATTTGATATGGAGCACCCTTAATTAATGTGCATTCCACTTTTAAGTTTTTATCCTATTTATAAAAATAATAAATATTCCCTGTAAATTTTTAGTAAAATATAAAATTTATGAAGGGAATGAAATTCATGCTTCATTCTACCAGGTAGACATGCTATACAATTTTGTTGTGGGGCATCTTATTTACTTTCACCCTCCCTCTCCCTCTCTTCCACCTACATTGTTTTTATAAAATATTTCACTTTTTTGTACCTGCCTGAACTTTGGGCCAGCTCCATAATATTTTTTGGTTTACAGATTTTACTTCTGTCATCTAAGATTTGGAAGCAAAGCTTCATTATTTTTTAAAGTCTAATCACATTTTCATACTGCCTACCTCCTCAAGTTATGTTACCGCTAAGCCAATGGCTTATATTATTTGACTTCTAATTCTCTGCCTTATAATGCTTAGCATTTAACTGGCTCTTGGAAGCACAGCAGTGAATTGGGTGAGGGACAACTGATGATGAGCACTCAATGGGAATATGAATAGTCTCCTCAACAAATGGACCCAGGGCAACTGTATCCACATGTAAATAAATAAAGTTGGACACATAAGGTACACCATACACAAAAGCCACTCACTCATAATGGACCCACTATGTAAATATAACAGCTAACATTATAAAACTCTCAGACGAAAACATGAGTAAACCTTCATGACCTTGGATTTGGCACTGATTTCTTAAATATTAGATCCAAAGCAAAAGCAAAAAAGGAAAACAATAGATAAAAATAAATGGTCTTCATCAAAATGAACATCTTTTTGCATTAAAACTCTATAAGAGAGAAAAAAGATATCCTCCATCTTGTGAGAGAACACTGGCGAATCATACTTCTAGTGAGAGTCTAGTCTCCAGAAGAGAAGGAAGCCTTTATAACTCCAAATAAAGGATAAAAGACCAACAGTACAATTTAGTAGATGACCTGACTGAGCAATTCCCAAAGAGAATACACAAATGGCCAACAATCACGTGATGACATATCAGTATTCCTCAGCAAAAGCAAATCAAAACTAGGGTAATGGCTGTAACACCAACTAGGCTGTCTAAAACTTTGGAAAAGGAAAATAACAAGTATTGTGGGGAAAGCAGAGAAATCAACAACTTTATACATTGTTGGTGGGATTTTTAAATGGTACACTGACTGTTGAAAATGGTTTGGCAGTCCTCACAAGTTTAAATATAGAATAAGTATTTGAAGCTGTATTCCACTCCTAGATACCCCCACATAAAAACAAGCATAAAAAATACATGAACATGTATAGTATGTGTTAGGTTAGGTGGCTCAGGAGGCAGCGTAGGAAACCAAGAGAGTTGATCAGAAAAGGAAGAAAGGAAAGGCTTTATTCTGCATTGCGACCCACAAACTCCAAGGACAGGGCATGTGGATCCATGCCAACAGGGAAGGGGGTGCTTTTTTTATACTGCGGTTGGGTGAGGGGTGGGGACATGAACTGAGGAAGTTTCCCCCACAGAGGGTTGGCAGGGTATTCAGGAAGGAGTCAGTATTTGTGTGGGGGTCGTGTTGATTCAGGGAGAAGAAGCTGGTATCTGTGTCTGGCACATAGATCTGTTAGGGGAGAAAGAAGATGGTGGCAATATAGGCAGACGCGTCCCA